>NC_082694.2:54709103-54849637 GCF_949987515.2 Delphinus delphis
CACCGAGCATCTCTGCCTTTGTTGCCAGGCCCTGTCCCCAGCACCACCCTCAAGTAGACGCCAAAGCGGAGGAATGTTTTTCCAAGCCATTTACCTGGCATTCTCCCTTTCTATTGTTCTGTCTCTTTCAATTCTTCTTTCATTATGCGCTTTCAAACCGGAACAAAAAACTCCCTATGACTATAAACTCTACTAGACTTGAAGTTCCACAGTGGCAGGAACCATGTTTTTTCATGTCTTTATAACCTATATAGCCTGTCTGAGTAGTTGACACAGATTAGGAGCTCAAGAAATGGTTGTTGAATGGAACCGAATTGAATTTTCCTTCCCTTCCTGGCTGCATGAAAACTATCTATTTCTCCAGGCCAGCGTGATTACTCTGCTGGATTGCATACTGCTTGAGGGAGAGGGACTTTGCCCTCTCTGGTAGTTGGTTTTCACGCGGCAGCAGCAGCAGCAGGAGTGTGTAAAAGGATGAGTGAGATAGGAGGTGGTTGGGGAAAACAGGTACTTAAGAAACTTGGAGGCCCGTTTATTTTTTACATTACTCTATAGATTTTCTTTCTTTCCCTTAGCATAAGATGCATCTACTCTCTTCTTGTAAGGGATTAAGGAATTCTATTGATTTATTTTACCTCTTGTACAGTCACAGACAAACTCCCAGCTCCTTCCGTCCCCTACCCACCAAAGCTGGTACGGAAAGAGCAGAGATCCCAGGGCTTCTGAAGGTCTTACTTTTGCAAAACATACACAGAACTTGGACATGAGCTAGGCCATTCAGCTCCTCTGTGCCTCACCATTCCTCACCAGTAGCTGGGTAGCGTAGAAGTAATAAATAAGGAGTAATAAGTGATGCTTGTTGTTGTTAGGATGAAAAGCTCCAGCCCATGAAACTTGTGATTTATAGCAATGAGATATTCAGATCCAATTTCTGGGTGAAGGCAACTGAAATAGGAGCCTCCCAGTCCCTGAGCTTCAAGGCGTCTCCCCACAATGTATCAGGACACAAATTGACCAAATCAGCCGTTTTCCTTATTTCTCCAAGTTCCAAAGTCCAAATGCTTTCCTGCTGAGTAGTTATTTTACAAGGAGGAAGGGGAAGTAAAAAGGCACACTCTGCCTGAGGGCTCTCAGCTGGCTTTGGCGATGACTCCCCTCTGTCCCTAGTTAACGCCACCCTGGTTCGGCTCCAAAACTACAGTGACCCCAAAACAAGTCCATACCACAGACCAACGTGCTGCTTTCCCATCTCCTAAGGATGAAATTCCAAGTTTTTGCAAATAAATACTCCCCGCAGCAAAATCTCACTGTCAAGAAGGACATCATCCTTGTCCCGACGCCCACAAGAAGGGCCTTTTGCCAAAATGAATGGGAAATCATTGGCCCAATTAACATCCTGTGATCTTAGATCTAAAAATGACCCGGAGCCGGGTAAACAAGGTGACGTAAGCGGCTGGGCAGGGAGTAGCTCTCTACTGCCACCTGGAGGACAGCGTCCTCAATGGCGCGGAGGCTCCGTGCTGCGGGAAAGTGGTCCTCAGCCGGTGGAAGGAACCGGTGAAAACGGGAGCGAGCTGTAGAGACGCGGGCAGGGGAAGGAAAACACAGAGGGGCCTAAAAAGATAGGAAAGAAGCTGCACCGTGACCTCAGCTAGAGGAAAACGAGGTCTGTGTAATCCAGGCCATAAGACATTGTGGCGTTGACCCTGCTGGCTTCCTCCTGGGAACATTCCTTTTATAAAAGGACTCGGGCATCATGAACTCTCGCTAGAAAAAATTATGGTTAGAACTACGTGGGGATGGGATCTCCAACGCCGGAGACCCTTGATAAAAGCAATCCCCAGTTTCTGAAAGGAGAAACAGTGGCGTGGATATTCTAAAAACAAAGGGTCACTGGATTTTCTGTTTTATTTTGAGCGTCACCGTGACTTGAGTGGGGGAGGGAGTGAGGAGTGTAACAGTCCTAATTTACTTTCTCGTCAGGCTAATGTGAGAATGAGGCTGCGGAGCTTTCGCATTATGCAACCGGCATGCTGGGAGATGCCCTAGAAATGTGCTGGGGGCTAGGAAAAGGTCAGCCGCGTCCTTATTACTTTCTTCCTGTAGTTGATCCACAAAAGGAAAACAAAGAGTTGATTTTTAATTTGATGAAAACAAAAACCGCCTTACTTTTGGACTAGTTGGTTTTTGCTGCGTTGTAAAACCACCTCAAAATCTCAGTAGCTGAGGACAACGTACATTTATTTTTCTTGTGAATAGGTCTGCAAGGCAGCCTTCGTCTGATCCCAACTGGGCTCACCTGGGCTGGCTGAGCTAGGCTAGACTCCAGGCTTATGGTCTGACACAGGTCTGCTCCTCTTATTTCCATTTCCAGACCCAGGATGGAAGGCGAATGGCTATCTGAGGCATGCTCTTCTCCTGGCATAGGGTGGTCAGTTCAAGAGGCCAAGTCAGAATAGACAAACACGTTTGAGCCTCTGTTTGTGTCCTGTCAGCTAATATTCCATTGGGTAAGGCAAGTCCAACATCACCTGTGGGAGGAGGGGAGGGGGATAAACTTTACTCTCCTAAACTGATCCACACCAGAATTTAACCAGTGAGTCATTGTCTGCTCACTGGAGACACCTGCTTCTTGTGAGAGAACTGCAAAGTGAGGATGGCCAAGATAATCCTTATGCAGTATTGGTGGTTTCCAACATGAATTCAATATTGCCTAATAGACACTTCAATTCCTTTTTATTCACTTCTATCCCTATCTCCTTTTATGCCTTACACTATGACATTCAGTGTTCATAATGGACAAGGGACACAGTACCCTTGTGCGTGTCTTGTCTACTTGTGACATTATGTTGTTCTGCCTCATGACAGGCTTTCCTTAAAACTCCCTGTGCCAGAACGGCAAGGACTTACCCATGCAAGTATCACCTGTGGAATGAAAACAAGGAGAGGTTCTTGGAGGAGGCAGCATAATAGGTCGAGAAGAACCTGGGTTTCTAGTCCTGATTTTGCCAGTATTGTGATTTGGAAGGTCAGCAGGAGCCACCAACCAGGTGCCTTTAAATTAGCCTTACTGAGTAGCTTGGACTTTTAATCCTGCACGCTGGCACAACAGGGTTAGATCAGAGTTTTTGAAAAACCTTTTTGGCAGCAGTGTGGAGGGTGGATTGAAGGAGAAAAATTGGATTGGAGGGAAGGAGATAAGTTAGGATATAGTCCAGGTGAAAGGTGATGAGGACATTGACCAGGAATAACGCACTGAAGATGGGAAAAGGGGATGAAGAAAGAGCCTTTAGAAGCAGAACTGACAGGAAGGACTTCAAGGCAATTAAACATAAAGAGAAAGGGAAAGAGAAGGGAAATGGGAGTCTAAGATGAATCTAGGGTCCAGAGTCTATCGCACAAATAGAGTTAAATATCATGTCTCAAAATCTTTGTTACAGCTGCATAAATGGATGTATGTATGGGTTGGCAGTCTTTGTAAAATGTATTTCTTTCCAGGGCTGGTAAAAAAAAATTATTAAAAATGGAGTATATCAGTGTTTCTCAAACTTAAGTCATTTACATATCACATTCAGAATTTCTGCCATATTCAAATAATACCTGCACCATTAATTGCTTACTATTGTTCTGAAGTCACTTTTTTACACAAATATTTACTGCAGGCTCATCCTTAAAAAACATAAAATGAAATCATGATTGTGATTTTCCAGTTATGTTTTTTATACATACATTTGTTTCAATAACAAATACAAGGCCATTAGAAAAGTTTAATCTATCGGTATACTACCTATTTCCCTTATAATACTTATTTCCCATGCCTTCAGTTGTGGGCAGGCTAGACTGAGGGAACCCTTGGCCTGGGTGAGAACGGAAGCCACTAGGCTTGTACATAGTTTGCTTTCTTTGCCCTCCTCTTGGTTCCCATTCAGATTGTATCATCGTCCACTCCTGGATAGCAGGTCTGATCTTTGCATCCATTGTTGGCAAGGCCTGGCCCTGCAGGCAGTGACCTTTAACGGATCTGGGCTGGAGGTTGTCATCCAAACAAATGGGGGCTGACCTGGAATGTCTTTTTAACTCAGTGCCTCACTTCCCAAGCTTCTGAAGGCTGCTGTAAGAGCAGCCAAACTAGATGAGCTGGGTCCCTGGAATTCTGCAGCCAAGAGTGCAAATGGAGCCTTGGGATGTCCCTTTACTTCTCCAGTGCTCTCGGTGATGATTTCCCAGGGGCCACACATGCAGGTCTGAATGGGGAGGGCCGCAACTTGATCTTCTTTTGTTTACATTTGATGTATAAAGATCTCTATAGTTGGTTGTCAAGGTAAAGTGGAATTAATTCTGTACTAACGGGTTGGATGACATGAGGCATGTCACTGAACCTCTCTGAGCCTGTTCCCTCCTGTGTAAAATGGGGCATTGGGCTGGTGACCTCGAAAGTGTCTTCATCTAGCATCTTACTGTGCTCAACAGTTCGGGGACAGTTGTGTTCAAGTCCTTGCCCATTTTTTTTTTAAATAGGACTATTTGTTCTAATACATAAAACATTACGGTCACTGTACGTAAATGTTGTATGTGTATTTCATCTTATTGTTTCATCCTTGTTTCTGTGGAATAAAGAGACTTTTTCTCCCCTGTGGGGATATTTTGACTTAAAAAAAGCCCCAACTGACAATCTTTTCCTAAGTGTTTCTATTTAAAAAGATCTCCCTTACTCCAAGATTATAAAAATACACACTCAGTTTATCTTTCGGAATTTTAATGGATTCCTTTATTTTATTTCTAATTGTAGATCTTTTAAAATGTATTTTATATAAGAGGTGAGATGGAGATTCACCTTTATTTTCTTTTCAAATAGGTACCTCATTTATTGAATAATCTATCCTTTTCACACAGATTTGAAATACATCATCTTTATGAAATTTTTTTAAAATTTCAAGTATATATACTATATACTTATAGTAGTAAAAGCTATTGCCAATTCTTCTATGGCATATTTTAACTCTTGTAACTAATGGAATTATTATTTTTATTTATTTATATTTTAAAACTATAGCAACAATATTTACTCCCAACCTCACTGCAGCCATTTTAAAGCATTTAAAAACTTAACCAGAAACGGTCACTCTAATGAGTGTCAATATATAAAAGCTCTCAAAGGAGCAGACTTCCCTTTTCTGTCATGGTAATTAGTAGTGGTAATCATAGCAATTAGTAGAAATAAAATAGGAATCATAATTGTAAGGAACTAAGTTTGTATGATTTTGGAGAAAGTAGGACTAGGACCTAGGGAGGTTATTCCAGAGACCAGGGTTTCTGTGCAAAACTAGAAAGTTAGAGACATTTTCCCCCCAGGGTGCCCCCTCCCCACTCCAAGTACCCACTGTTCTCTGCTCCTCTCTACCTCATTTCATCTCTTAGAATCTCCTCTCAGATCTTCATTCACACTGAGGTGTTGATGACTGGTTCCTAGCCAACACAGCTATTCCCACTAGAGTGTGAGGTATGTGGAAATTAACTTGTGACCAATAATAGAATGCTGAAGTTTGAGGCACTTTACTAATAATTCTAAGTCGGCTCAATGTTCCCACGGAAATGAGTGCACCTGATCTTATTTGCATACTTCTTTTGTGAGAGAGAAGAAGTTGTGTTGGTAATTGTCTGGACCTCTTTGTCACAGTCCGTGGGGATATGATGATGTACCATTAATAGCTGAGGCCACTTCAAGTTGCCATATGAGGTGAGTTCAGCTTATATGGCTGCTTTCATTTTCTTTTTAATGTCATCCAGGGATAAACTTTTAATAAGTTCACCAAATCTCTATTGCAAGGGAGGAAGTACGATACTGGAAACATACTTGTTACTAAAGTTACAAAAATTATCATTACTTAATGAAAGACATAAAGCAATGACACAAATGAAATGCATGCTACTATTATTCACACTGGTTCTCAGTAAATACTGTTGAATGAATGAATATTTTAAACCTACTAAAATCTGTGTTTATTTGGCTAATAAATGAAATAGGGCTTGTTGATCCTTTTCTGAAATATTTACTCACTTTTAATCAAATCTGTGGTATAAAAATGGTACTTTCAGAAAATGTTTTTCGAAATAGAGTTTAAGATTTTTTTAAGTTATTTTAATATATTTTTCATCATAAAAATATTGATTTTTAGGAGCAGAACAAAAGTCCTAATTGATGAAATGAGACACAGAGAACAAGAGCATGGTAACGTTCTAGGGTATAAAGAAGTGGCAACTGTCTTCTAAATATTGTATAGGATCCCTGGCCTCAGGAATATCTTACCTTACTATGTAAAATACTGCTATGAATACCTTATCTACTTGAGACAGATTTTCAGTAGTGTTTGCCTTATTTCTTTGCTTACTCCCCTGAAGTTATTTTGTTTGTTAAATAAAACAAAACTGGGTTCTCTGATAGAAGTAAGTTTTTGTCATCCAAAGTGAGGAAAATGTGTGAGAAACAAAAATTTGAGAATTGGGATTCTTAAGCTAATGTTCCCACTGATACACACACACACACACACACACACACACACACACACACACACACACACACACACACACACACACACGATTCAGAGCCTTAAACTAGAGGAAGGAGGCCCCAAGAGTAAAACTGAGGCAATAGCCAACAGGCTGAACCTCTGAAACCACACCCTGTAGGCAGCACCTCACCCCTCGTCCACTTGCAGTCAGCCCTGCTGCTCTGTGTTTTATGTTCCATGTGTCATTCCTGATGGCTGGAAGGAAAGTGGAGTTGGGACCATTATTGGGAGCCAGTGACCAGACGGGCTGCTTTTGCCAATTGAATAGAATATAGACAACACCCCCTCCTCAGCCTGCCATCAAAGAGGAGGATAATTGAGGTCTCCCTGGCCCAGGGGAGACATCTAGTATTCACCTCAGGGTCCCTTCCAGGGGGTTCATTGACTTGGGATTTCAGCTCCTACTCGCCAGTTTTCCGGGCAACAAAAGGTTTTTCAGTCCTTTTAAATTCATCTCAGGATGCAAACTATGCAGAGCAGTCAGGATAGAAACCACGTGAGCAACAAATAACAAAGCACTGATTGCATCTAGTGGGCATAGGGTTTCAGTGACTTCATGTTGGCTGACTATAGGCAAACACTTGGTGTGCTGTGTGTGCCAGGGAGAACCATGATGCAATCATCCCCTCCCCTTGATGTCAGGGGGAGGACCAGGGTCAGAAGGGGTGTGTGTGTGTGTGTGTGTGTGTGTGTGTGTGTGTGTGTTTACTAAGAGATCAGACTACAGAGATTTCAGTCAATGGTAAAGCCAAAGGGTCTAGTTTTGCACTCCTAACTCAGGCAGAGCTTTTTTTGGTCAGTGATTAACTGTGGCATTTTCCCCAATGTGAGTGGACTTTCTTTTTTCCCTTTCTGCAGATGAATTTTGAGATGTTCTTCTCTCCTAGGCCTGACAGAAGTTGCTGCATGACAAGGAAGTCTGATTTCAGGAACGCTCTATTTCTCCTCCACCCTCATTCGACTTGTCTTGCTGCCCTAAAGGAAGAAAGCTTCACAGCCCACCAGGGGAAGCACAGTGTAGGCCCAGAATGAGAAGAGTCTTTAGGGGCAACGTGAAGCCGTGGCTCCTTGCTCCTTGCTCTCCCAAAGCTGGGAACACATTTTACCTACGAGGGCAGAAAACAATCATAATTCTCCATCTCTGTAGAGGGACAGCAACACACACTCTCCAATCAACAAGGAATCTATGAGCATCTGAATTTTCTTTGAGTCTGATGAAATGAGTTTGATGGGGTTCAGGACACACTACCCCAAAACATGGTAAGGGGCATTTTTATATCCAAAGACAGAGGGACACAGAGAAAAATCTAAATGAACAGGCCTTGCTAAGTTTCCCATAGTTTACTACTCTGAGCTCACACCCTTTTGTCCCATCACATTTTTCCACAACTTTCCACTTTTCATCAGACCTAGCCTAAAAATGCTCAGGTTTCACCATTCTTTGGGTCTTTTTTTCCTTATGAAAACTCTTATGTCATGTAAATTTATATTAAATAAATGTCTATGCTTTTATCTTGTTAAAATGTCTTTTGTTTCAGAGCCCCAGCCAAGAACCTAGAAGGGTAGGATGAAAAAAAATTTTTTTCATCCCTTACAAGTTGTTAGAGCAATAAGCACTGCTGATTTTATATAGATACTTGAGTGACAAACTACTGTGATTTCCAAGGTATATTCCCAGCAAAATTACCAAAAAGAAGATAAACATAAACCTCTAGACAATGAGAAAAGCCTTAGACGATGGCTTGGCATTACTGGGTGGAGGAATACAAAAATATCCAGCAAGCAACAAGGTAAAATTCACAATGTCTAGGACCCAATCAAAGATTTCCAGGCACACAGAGAAGCCAAAAAACATGACCCATAAAAAGGAAAATAATCAATCAAAACTGATCCAGACTGACGCAGATATTAGAGTTAGCAGTGAAGGACCTTGAAACAGTTACTATAATTGTATTCTGCATATTCAAAAAATTAAGGGAAGAAACAGAATATATTTTTAAAAATCCAAATCAAACTTCTAGCTGTGCCATCTGTTATGAAAAATAAACTGGATGGGAATAACAGCAGATTATTAGACATTACAGAAGAAATATTACTGAACTTGAAGATATAGTCAAAAAATGAAAAATATATATCCAAAAAGAAATATATAGAGAATAAAAATAAATACATAAAAAGAGCATCAGTGAACCTTGGGACAACTTTGAGCAGCCTAATATATGTATAATTGCAGTCCCTGAAAGGGGGGAGGACGAAAAACCTATTTGAAGGAATGATGGCTGAAAATTTTCCAATTTGATAAAAACTACAAGCCCACCAGTCCAAGAAACCCAGTAAATCCCAAATACAAGAAAAATGAAAACTACACTCAGAACCTTTAAGGATTGAGTGAATATACATTTATTTACTCTATATATGTAAAACGGGACATGAATTTAAAATAAAATAAAATGAAATAATCTGTCCTCTACTAGCAGAGAAATCCTTAGAGGCCCCTGACTATCTTCATGGGTATTGTGGAGGAGTCAAGAAAGTGCAAAACTGTTCCTGTCCTCAAGTAGGTTTTAAGCTACCTGGGCACACTAATGTAGGATACACTACACAATATCCATCCTCCCTTCTTCCATTGCTGGCAGAACCCCAGCTGTGTCCAAATATCCACCTCTTTTCCACATGAGTCCAGAAGGAAAGACTCCATCCTTGATCCAGGAATAAATCTTGATTGATTTAACTCAGTCATGAGGTTCTCATTCCCCTTGACAGCAATTGACATGAGGGTAACTATCTGACCCAGTTCTGACCAAGAGATATGGGGGTAAATGTGCTGGAGGATTTCAGAGAAAGATTCTTTGCTTCCAAAAGAGACAAAAAGAAGAGACAAACTCTTCTTCCTTTGGACATTGATGTGCCTGATGCCTGGAACTTCTGTACTCAATTTTTGACTAAGCAAGGACCAGCCTGATGTCAGAGCCAATACCCTGAGGATGACAGGACAGTGAAAAGAATTTGGATCTTTGATGATATTGTTGAGCTGCTGAATTAACCAGTCCTGAAGCTCCCATACCAGTGAATTTTTTCTTGTATGAAGTAATACATTTCCTTATTGTTTAAACTAATTTGAATTCAGTTTTTTGTTCTTTGCAGCCCAAAATATTCTACCAGCAATAATTAAATATGTACCTAACTAATTCTATCACCATGGGCAGATAACTGTTCTCTAGACCCCACTTTTCTCCCATGGAAAGTAAAGAATATGGACAAAACAAATTCTACAGTCCCTTTTAGCCCTAACCAATTTACCTTATATGTAACCGATTATTCCAGGCAGTCAGTAATAATCATGTGTGTGATTCGGAAAAGAAGCTCTATGATTCAGCAATTTATCTTCTAGGGATATAACCAAGAGAAATTAGTGTATATGTCCACCAAAAGACATATATAAGAATATGCATATATATTATGAATACATAATATCCAAAATCTGGAAACAACCCTGTATTAGCCAGAGTTCTCCAGAGAAACAACCAATAGGACATATACATACATATATTAAGAAATTTATTTCAAGAAATTGGATAATGCAACTGTGGAGGCTGACATGTCCGAAATCTGTAGGGCAGGTCAGCAGGTTGGAAACTCAGGCAGGAGTCAACACTGCAGTCTTTTTTTTTGGCTGAGGCATGCACCAGGGAATTCCCAACACTGCAGTCTTTAGGCAGAACATTTTTTTTCTGGGAAACTTCAGTTTTTGCTCTTTAGGGCTTCAACTGATTGGGTAAGGTCTTTTCCACATTATCAAGGGCAATCTCCTTTACTTAAATCAACTGATTGTAGATGTTACGACATGCGCACATTACCTTTACAGTAACACCTAGATTAGTGTTTGATTAAATAACTGCGTACTATAGCCTAGCCAAGTTCACACATAAAACTAACCATCGCAAACCCAACATTCATCCACAGGAAAATGGATAAATAAATTGTGGTACGTTCATACAAAGGAATACTATATTGCAATAAAAATAATAAAATGCTGTTCAATGACAACATAGATGAGTATCATAGACAAATATCACAGGGCGAAGAAGCCAGATACAAAACTACATACTGTATTATCCATTTATATAAATTTTAAGAACAGACAAATTAACAGATGGTAATAGAAGTCTAATGAGGATTGTGGACTGGTAAAAGGCACAAGGGAATCTTCTGAGTGTCAGAAACCTTTGATATCTTGATCTGATGGCTATACAGGTAATACACAAACATTTATTGAACTGTACAGTAAAATTTATTATAGTTTAACACTTAAAATATAATCTATCAAAAAAACTAAAGAAAGAGTGCCACAGGAATCTAGAGGTGGGAGGGACCATCCTGATCTAAAATGACAATGGTAAGGCGTCACGGAGACTGTGGGCTTGAGCTGGCCTTTGAAGGGTGAGTGGAATCTGAGAGACAAAGAGGAGAATCAAACAAAGTTATGGCAGAGGAAATGTATAAGGCATGGCCAAGGGATGATTTATTTTTCCCATTTAGGATGTCACGTTTACCCAGGAAACATAATGAAATAAATACAGTACATCAGAAGCAATGTAGAGTAGCAGCTATGAGCATAGCCTTTGGGGTCAGAGATTTGTGGATTTGAATCCTGGCTCTGATGCTTTCTGGTTTGAATAAGTGTCTTGGACTGGCTTTCTCACCTGTGAAGTACGTACTTGTGGAGAGATTTAAACACAAAAATATGTGTGATGTGCTTAGCACAGTGCTTGCACACAGAGTAAGCCCTCAATAAATAGAAGTCATTACTACTACTAGTACTTCTATAACTGCCAGTCTGGGCCATCTGGTCACCTTCACTTGAGAGTGGTACTGTCCAAGGGAAGAGGAATGGCCAAATGATCTCTTTGGGTCCTTTCAAGCCCTCAAATCTATAGAAACTAACAAAACCCAAATGACCAAATCAGAGCAGACAAATGACTGAGGTTGTATTCTTTCAAGCCATATTGATATCATTTCCCCTTCATAGTCTAGTCCTTGGTCATTGCTAACTATACTCCTTGACCATGCCAGCATACACCTCTGTCCTGGATAGGAAGACGTAGGATAGCCTAGGCTCTAAATGATCTTACATGTTGGTGGTCACACACACATTCACACAAAATCCTGAAGAATGTATAAAAGTCCTTTACTTTGGGTGTTCACCATACATCATCTCTTTCGAGACCACAAGGAAAGTTAGTGATGTAGGAGCATTCACCTGTTTTTCTCAGTAATAACCTTCAACCTTCCCACGCCCTGCCACCTAATTGGTTTTTTTTTTAAGTTGAGGCAAAATTTACATGACATAAAATTAGTCATTTTAAAGTGCAAAATTGGGCTTCCCTGGTGGCACAGTGGTTAAGAATCTGCCTGCCAATACAGGGGACATGGGTTCGAACCCTGGTCCGGGGAAGATGCCACATGCTGCAGAGCAAATAAGCCTGGGTGCCACAACTACTGAGCCTGCGCTATAGAGCCCGTGAGCCATGACTACTGAGCCTGTGAGACACAACTACTGGAACCTGCGCACCTAGAGCCCATGCTCTGCAGCAAGAGAAGACACTGCAATGAGAAGCCCACGCACCGCAATGAAGAGTAGCCCCCGCTCGCCGCAACTAGAGAAAGCCCGCGCACAGCAATGAAGACCCAATGCAGCCAAAAAATAAATAAATTCTGAAAAAATAAAAAATAAAATAAAATAAAAATAGTAAAGTGCAAAATTCAGTGGTACCCAGTACTACATGCTGCTGTGCCACCACCACCTCTGTCTTGTTCCAAAGCATTTCATGGCCCTAAGGAAAACTCTGTACCCATTAAGCAGTCACTCCCTATTCCCTCCTCCTTCCAGCCTCTGACAACCACTAATTTACTTTTTGACTCTATGAATTTACCAATTCTGAACATTTCATATAAACGAAATCATACATACGTGACCTGCCACTTAGTTTTTTTGCACTGGTTTTCTTAGTGCTGTTTAAAAGTCTGCTCCCTCGTGATTGGCAGAGGAAACTTTTTCACGCTTGAACTGCTTACATCTTCTTCCTCCTCAACAGCCCATGAGTCTTTTTACCTCTTTGCTCTCATGTCCGGGGTCTTAGTTCTTGTTAGGCTATCTACCCTTCAATCCATACAGATTCACGCTAGAGCTGTGCTGTCCAATGCTAGCCACACACCACATGGGACTATTTAGATTATTAATTAAAATTAAATAATATTAAAAATTCAGTTCCTCAGTCACACTAGCAACATTTCAAACGTTCGTTAGGCACATATGGTTAGTGACCTCTGTATGGGCCAACGCAGATAAAGAACAGCATCAGAAAGTTCTATTGAATAGATCCACTCTAGAGGGCACTGGATCCTGGACCCCGGCAAGTAGAGAAAGAGGGCTTCATAGTGGTCTGTCAGGGAATGGAATCTCTAAAATTATTTGACCTTCTGCACTGCCCGGGACTCCTCCTGTAGGGTCACCCACTGTCTATGTGAATGGCTCTCCCTCAAATTGGGCCGTGAGCAGCCTGTACCCAATCGTGCTAGAAAAGGGTCTCTCATCCTCTGTCAGCCCACCCTGCTAGGCACCCAAATCCAAGAACAAAAGGAAAGGAGAAAAAAACGCCTTCCCATCACATCTGTTTGCTATCTTAGTTTTTAAACTCTCCAGTTAGACTATAAACCCCTTGAAGACCGTCCATACGAGGATCTCTTTACCCAAGTTCCTGACACAAAAACGTCAAGCATGCAGTTGTGCACACAGAAGACACACAGCCAAGATTTGCAGATAAAGCAACTGATGGAGGGAATTCCCTCGTGGTCCAGTGGTTAGGACACGGCGCTCTCACTGCTATGGGCCTGGTCGGGGAACTAAGATCCCGTAAACTGTGCAGTGTGGCCAAGAAAAACAAAACCAAAAAACAACAGCAAAAAAGCAATTGATGGAAACATGTAGCCCAGGCTTTGTCACCGAGCTTGAGGGTACCAGTACTCCCAGGTTCCCCTGGAGTGGGTATTCTCTCCATATTGACCCCTGCTCTGCCCTCCAGTGAGGGGCTCAGGACAGAGAGAGGCAGTGGGCGTTGCCACTGCACTTTGAAATGTTTATTACATCCTCTCCTCTAAGCAACTATGGCACCTGCTCATTCCCTTACGAAAACAATTATCACCTGCATTAAATGTTACCTGTATGTGTCTGCCTTTCCCAGCAGAGTGTGAAAACTTGATGCAACACTTAGCACATTAAAAGGCACTCAACAATTTAGGGTAAAAAACAAACATAAACAAATATGTTAATGAAAGAGATCCTTTTTAAGTAGGAGGTAGAAACGGCAGCTAGGGAAATAAAGACAGCCAGAATGGGTATGCTTCAAAGCAGTGCAGGGCAGAAGGAGGCAGAGGCTGGGGCCGGGGCCCTGGTTTCCCTGTGTTCCATTTCCCATGGGACGGACACTCTCTAATCTAGCTAGACCTGATCCAACTCCAGGTAGGGAAAAGAATATGTTTCTGCTTGCAAATTAACTTGCCTCAGGAGGCAAAACAAAATGATAGATAGCCAAACCTACACAGCAGTGAGCTGTCTGTGTTGGAAAACATTAAACCCTTTCGTTCTTTAGATTTTGATCCACAATAAAACTTTCCACTAGAAACCAGCATTGACTTCTCACCATCTACAGGTCAATAGAACTTAATGAATCTTGATGTCACCTCCTCTTTCCCCACTCTGTTCACTCAACACTGCCCACCATACCCATGCATCTGCGGTCACATTCAGCCCTTTGTAGCTGATTGGTTAGACTACTCTCTTCCTGTCCTTTGAAACACAGATGGTAGCACTCAGCTGTCTTATGGGTAGCACCCATGCTGTTCTTATGGTAATGGTAATGTCTGGTTTGGCAGCTCTAGGGGCGCTCAGCAGTTCCAGGTAGATCGTATGCTTTGCTTAAGGCAGCTTCCAGCCACTGGGTAACAGGGATGGGAGGAAGCCTCTAGGCTTGGACCCTCCAGCCCGGAAGAAGTTGCAATGCACTGCTTTCACGCTCCCCTCCTCCTCGAGATGGATTTCTCTCACCTTATTACCTAGTAATTAGCACTCAATCATGCTGGAGATGCCAGGCACTGCATCCTTTACCTGCATTACCTCATTCATTCATCTTGACATCTACTACAACAATCCCCATGACCAACAAGAAAGTAAGCCTTGGAGAGGGTAATTAATTTACCCAAATCCATATAAATAGTAGCTTGCTGAGTGTGAGCTGAAACCAGTTCTCTCTGACCCCTAAATCCTTGCTCTTAACCTCGGTAGCGTAGGGCTTATGCCATGTTGCTCCTCACGTTAGTTGAGTTCTTATTAGTGTTAAAGATGAGGAAAACTGAGACTCACAAAATGTAAGTAATTTATCCAGATTCACCCAGTTTATAAGAGGTGACGCTAGGGTTCAAACTCCGGTCCAGTTGACTGCAGAACCTAGCTGAGGTTGGCTGGGATTGCCTTTTCTGCCCATGCCTTTGCTGACCTTGGTCCCGCTCTCAGCTCTTAGCAAAACCCATGCCACCTTCCCATCCTCGACTCCCATCTTCTCTGCCTGGGTAATACTCTCTGGCCCTCCTCAAGTCCTATCTCCTCCAGGAAACTGTCCAGAAGAGAGCTCCAAAGCTCTAATTGTCTCAGCCACCCACTGGTCAGGCCTCAGTACCACTGTGCGCCGCCACGTGCACTTACACTGCGTGCCATGAGCACCGACAGTGGAGACGTCTGAGTTGCTGGGCTGGACCACGTGCTCGTTGCCCCCTCACTGTACTCTGTGCCTGGCACTCAGGCAGGGTGAACATCTGAGGATGCTTAGTGGAAATGGTGTCAGCAAGTTAAGCAGTTATTTATTTAATGTCCACTATGTGCTGTCTGCTGTTTGAGGCCCTGTCACAGAGGTCACCTCACTAAGTCTATTTAAACTGCTCCTGTGTGCTCACTGGCTTCTCTCCTCACACTGTGCACAGGATTAAGGCTTATGTGTCCTCATGGGGCAAAAATTGGTCCACCTGATTCTTATGAAAAACAGGAACAAAAGAACTTGTTCCCTGAGTTTAGAAGCAAGCAGTTACTTACAAGTTGCAGCTTGAAGAGGATTTAGGCAGGGTTCCTCACTTCCAAACTGTCCGTCCCACTGGCTGTCATTCTCTCAGACAAAAGTTTTTATTCCTCCTCTGAGGTCCCTTCTAAAATGCAGCTCCTTTCTCCACCTTTCCCATGGGTATTAGGCCTTATCAGCAAACATCATACCTGGGAATCAGGAGGAATGGGACATGGGATAAGTGCTTGGGGGCAGGAAACACAGTCCAGCTCCTCAACAAGGCTCAGAATACGCGTCAGGATCTGGCCCCTACCTGCCTCCCAGCTTTATCTCTCTTCACTCTTGCCTTTGTAAGGCTATAATCCTGTGGCACCCAACTTCATACCCTTCATCATGCCCTGCTCTCTTTTGCTTTCTGGCCTTTAGACATACTGTGCTCACTTCTTTGGCTGTCTTAACTCCTATTCACCCTTCAAATTTCAGTTCAGACATTGTTTCCTTAAGGAAGCCTTCCCTACTCATCTCAGTCTGGGTTTGATGCCCCTGCCATGCATCCCCATAGCTCCTTGTGCTTCCCGAATCGTAGCACACAATGCACTGTATAATATGATCGTTTATCACCCGTATCCCCAGTTGACTGTGAGCGCTAAGGGCACAGGTTCTATGTTGGACTTGGCACCATCCCAGCACCAGACACTGCCTGGTACATAGTAGTCATTCAAAGAATATTCGTTGAATGAATCAAAAATTCATCGATTGGACAGATGAGTATACTAGGGACAGACTTCACCTCCTTCACATCGAGGAATTGCCTTGCTTGAGCCCCACGTAGTTTTCCTAACTCCAGACAAGCCTCTGCTAAAAAGTGTTCTGTAGATCAATCACAAAGGACTCTGGGAATGTGCATAATTCCATGCAACCCATTCCCAAGCCTAGATGGACAACCTGGAGCACACGTCATTTTCTTTTTTTTTTTTTGCGGTACGCGGGCCTCTCACGGTTGTGGCCTCTCCCGTTGCGGAGCACAGCCTCCGGACGCGCAGGCTCAGCGGCCATGGCTCACGGGCCTAGCTGCTCCACGGCATGTGGGATCTTCCCGGACCGGGGCATGAACCTGTGTCCCCTGCATCGGCAAGCGGACTCTCAACCACTGCGCCACCAGGGAAGCCCCGTCATTTTCTTTTGATGGGAGACAATGTGCCACTGTGCCTGGGAGTTTATGTGCCCACCTCAGAAGCTTAGACATCACTGCAGACCACCAACACCCTATTAGCATGAGTGGGGCTTCCAAGATCCTGGGAAAAGTTATAAAGGCCATCTTGGAGCCAATGGTCAGATTTCCATTGTATGGATACAAAGGTGGGAGGACGGAGACCTTCCTTTAATCCCTGAGACATGTGCTTGAGAGAGGCCAAGAACTTTGTCTGATGCAGGAGAGTAATGCAGGGCATTACTATGCTTAATAGCTATGCTTAATAGCTTCCAGGAGGCACAGTCCAGGTCTCTGGGGAGAAGAACCTGAAAGAGCAGAGCTACTTTTAAAGAATCGAAAGAGTTAATCACAAGAAGCCAAGCCTTGCAAGTTTAGCTGAAACATGAATCACGGTAATGGTCACAGCTGGCCGTTATTGAGAGCTTACAATGTGTCCACCCCTGCTCTCAGTGCTTTACAAGTATTAACCATATAATCCTCACCACGCATGGTGACGAGGTAGGTCCTATTCTTACCCTCATTTCATAGATGAGGACACTGAGGCACGGATCTGTCAGGTGACTAGCCCAGGATCACACCGTAAGTATAAAAAATGAGTTTGAGGGCTTCCCTGGTGGCGCAGTGGTTGAGAGTCCGCCTGCTGATGCAGGGGACACGGGTTCGTGCCTCGGTCTGGGAGGATCCCGCGTGCCGTGGAGCGGCTGGGCCCGTGGGCCATGGCTGCTGGGCCTGCGTGTCCGGGGCCTGTGCTCTGCAACGGGAGAGGCCACAGCAGTGAGAGGCCTGCGTACCGCAAAAAAAAAAAAAAAAGAATTTGAACCCACACACTCTGGCTTCAGAGCCTCCAAGCTTAGCTGAGATCCTTAGCAGGAGTGGAGGGGACTGGTCATCAGTGCAAATGACTGGAATGATGATCCAGTGGGGCTAAGGCTGGTTGTTGGTGGTGACCACACTGCATTCTCCTATGTAATACTCACTAAGCATTTTTTCTGCTGCGTGTCCAGCCCTGGTCAGGCACTGGGCACAGACGGGTAGGTAGAATCCAGCCCCTGGCCTTGAGAGGCTCTCAGTCTCAACTGTGGACCATCCTGTGGTCAGGGCTGTGGTGGCTGAGATGTGGGAGTCACGATGGGGGAGCCCTGCCCCCTGCCTGGGGAGGGTTTACGGAGTAGGGAGGCATTCACCTGAGTCTGGAAAATGAGAGCTGTGATTCAGGCTTTATCTCTTTGCTTCCTGCTTCTGTTCAGGAAATATCTGAAGGCCAAGGACTGTGTTTTACTTATCTTTGTCTCCCCAAGTGCCCGCACAATGGAATGGCACATAATAGGTGTTCAATAAATGTATATGGACTAAATGAATGAGTAAACTGATTAAACAGAATTGATTGTAAGGAACTCCTTTTTGGGAGCAGAAGCAGACAAAACAAACTTTTAGGAGATCCAGGTAGAAATAAAAACCAGAGTGAGTGATGCAGAATAGGAAAAAACCCTTTGCTGAGGTTGAGCAGGTCTGCTGGAAGTCTCTGCTCCCTGTTCTGGCCTTCTCTGCTGTCTGGAAGGACTGAGGGCAGAGAGTGGTTGTTCCCTGTAGGGGCCCCAGCGATGCTGCCATTGTGTCTGGAACTTGGACAGAAAGGCACCTTCCCAGAGAAAGTTAGCAGTGCCTGCAGTCAGATAATACACACACATCACTCCAGAAAGCTCTCCAAACACTAGATTTCATAACGACCAGCAGCTTCCTGCAACTCCAGCTTCCAGTCCCCAGAGTGGGACCTGCATGATTTTATCACCCACCCCAGGTCACCTTTGGGTCTCCTCAGATTATTCTCAAGGTGGGGAGGGAGTGATGAAACCCTAGGGTCAAGCTCTCTACTTTTAATATCACCCTTGCTACCAGCACCACCAAAGGGACAATGAAAGACTTTACAAAAAAAACAACTCATTGGACACCATGATCTCAAAATTTAAAATCTGGACTAAAAAGAAAAAGAAAAACCTAAATATCTGAAAAACAAAGATTGGTTAAATAAATTATGGTATGCCCATGCAATGAGATGTTTAGCAGCCATTTAAAAAGATGGTGTAGGGACTTCCCTGGTGGTGCAGTGGTTAAGAATCTGCCTGCCAATGAAGGGGACATGGGTTCAAGCCCTGGTCTGGGAAGATCCCACATGCTGCAGAGCAACTAAGCCCATGTGCCACAACTACTGAGCCTGCAAGTCATAACTGCTGAACCCGCATGCCACAACTACTGAAGCCTGCACACCTAGAGCCTGTGTTCTGCAACGAGAAGCCACCGCAATGAGAAGCCCACACACCACAATGAAAAGTAGCCCCCGCTCACCGCAATTAGAGAAAGCCCGCTTGCAGCAACGAAGACGCAACGCTGCCAAAAATAAAAATAAATAAATAAATTTACAAAAAGATGGTGTAGATTTTCATTGACATGAAATGATATTTGACATATTAATAAGTGAAAAAATAAGTTATAAAACAGCTCGTAGATATATATAGATATAGCGACATACAGAAGGGAAAAAAAGCCTGGGAAGATACACATCAAACGTTAAATGTTGGTTATTTCCAGGTTGTATCCTCATGGATAATTTTTATTTTGTTTTTTATCTCTATTCTTAACTTGCATACCATGAGCAATCAATGAGTAATCATAAAAGGTCTGTCTGAGTGAGACTCTTGGATGATTTTAAAAGCATACAACCTGACCCTGGGGTTTCATCAACCCCTCCCTACCTTGAGAATAATCTGAGTGGCTCAGAGGTGGCCGGGAATGGGTGATAAGATCACTCTGGGTCACACGTTGCTGATTGGAAGTTGGAGTGGCAGGAAACTGCCAACTGCAGTAAAATCTTCTGTGTTGAGGAGGTCTTTTTGGATAACAATATATAGTTCTGATTGCAGGCATTGCTAATCTTCTCCTTTCTACCCTAGTTTCCAGAGTCAATGGCGGCACCATCAGGTGATTGTACCTAGGGCTGGGAGCAGAGAGCCCTTCCAGGCAGCAGAGATGGTCCAAATCAGCTCTGATGAGCTTCCCCCACCTGCCAGTTTTGTTTCCTCTCCTCCAGTTTAGCCTCAACTCAATCAGGGGTGAGCCTGGGCTGGGAGCAGATCACTTTACTCACCATTATTTTATTGTCTGCATTTACCTCCTGCCCAAGAGGCCAGCTCACTTTTCCAAGGTAAATTATTTATATACAAAAACTCAGAAAAAAGATCCTCGATCTTCTCCTCCCAATTTCTCCAGGGTCTTGCCTCCAGCATTTTAACCCTCTCCCTCTGTTGTCTTCCTGGACATCTTCCCTAGCTCTGAGTCTGTCTTTCAACCACATTCAGGGCTCGAGTTTGGGGGAATTGGGGAACTGAGTCGAGGGTATCAGTTCCTGAAGGACCAGACCCTTAGGCTATTTAGCAAAATAAGGCTCCTCTTCCTGGCCAGGATTGGAGTGGTTTCCATGGTCATGCCAAGCCGCCCCATCAAAACGAAGGATGGGGCGCTCTTCCGCATCGAGCCCTTTTCTCATACAGGCCAACAACGCCCCATACACAGACTGTACACAGACAAATATATCGTGCCATGCGTGCAGTCGTGCATACATGCAAGCTCCAGCTATGCACCCTCAGACATATATAGACAGATACCAGCATGCGTTCTCTTGGGCATCCAGACCTATAAGCACATACACATAGATAACTCACAGGCACTCACACAGGTGTTGGAAAGCACACAACAACATGCAGACACCCACAGACAACTGTGCATTCTCACACCCGTATATGTGGACACTTGCACACACACTTAATCCCACAGACGCTAGCACACATAAATCTACTACAGGTGAAGAAGGTGGCTGATGGGTTACCTATCCCTAGATAGGGACCATTACCTCCACCCTGACACTGCCTTGCTTTGTTTCATAGGAAGTTTTTGTAGGTTGGCCGCCCTTTGACAGTGGGGTCAGCCCTCCTCTGCCTCCCGCTCCACTGCCAGCTTTCTCCTCCCTGTTCCCTTGTAGCCCCGTTTTTACATCTGGAGGTATGCCTGGTCCAGGGAATGCTAATCACCATGACAGAACTGTTTCCACCTGTTTACATCCCTGCTCACCTCCCCTAATGCCATTTCAGAGCTTGCCAAGCAGCGGGAGGAGGCCTGCTGTGCTGCTGTGGTGAGAGGGGGAAGGAATGAGCGAGAGGACAGTTGGAGTGTGAAAAGGACCCTGGCTAAGTGACTTCCCATTCCAGCAGACACACACAAGATGCACGTAATTGCTTTTAGCACAGTGGGATGGATAGAGATACAAAAGGTCAAATCAAGGATTTGTCCCATAATATCTTTGCTAAGCAGCAGTGTCAGACATTGGAAAAGCATATTCATGAATTGAGTTGTCAGAGTGTGGGGCAGGCTTTTTCAGAGGCAGCTGTGTGTTCCCTCTTTGAGGTGCGGTGATTGGATTCATACGGAGCAAGTGACTTCTCAATGCTCAACAAAGCTCTGCCTGTGAATTGGACTAAATAGTCTACTTGGCAGGCAGCTAGATAACTATGCTAAGTGAATTTCATAGTCGCTCCCACTCACCATCTGCCCAAGCCTACTGGAAAAATGCAGGATAAGGACCAAACTCCTGAGTGCGGCATTCAAGGCCCTCCACCAGCTGACGCAGATGAACCTTTCCAGGCACTCCCTAACATGAATGTTGGATGTCTACCCCCCTGGGCCCTTCTCCAATCTCTGAATGCATCAGGAGACTGGCTGCTTTAAGGACCTTGCCTGTGGCATTCCCCAGAGTGCACTGTCCCCCCTTACCCATTCAAATCCTCCTTGTTATTCAGGCTCGACTCAGGTCCTAATTCCCCCAATCCTTTCCTTGTCCCCCTATCTAGAAGTGACCATGCCCTTCTTGGAAGAAGGAGGACAGCAGGATAATAGAGAAAGAACCCAAGTCTGGATCCTGGGATCTGATTTAATGTTAACAAGCTCACAGGGGCTAGTGTGTTGAGAGCAGTCACTGAGTTGGGGGAGGGGAGCAGAAGCAGCAAGCGGTTTGGAGGTTGTTGAAATCACCCAGGGGAGGGAGGCAGATGATTTGAACTGGGGTGCGGGGAGACAGCAGTGGAGGTGGTGAGCAAAGGTTATATTCTGTTATATTTTGAAGGTAGATTGGAAAGGAATTGCCCAGGGACTTGTTGTGGGATATTAAAAAGAGTTAAAGATGATTACAAGATTTTTGGCCTAAGAGTTAACTGATACGCACGAGGAAAGAACAAATTTCAGTGGTAGGTATTAAGAGTCTAGTTTTGGACATATTTAAGGTGAAAAACCAGGAGAGGGTGGTTTCCTGGAAGAAATTATTTTAAGGAGAAAAGCATGATCCGTCATGTTGAAAACAGCCAATAGGCCTAGTGACAGGAGGGCTAGGAGCTGACCATTGTGTTGAGTTATGGGGAGGCCTTTGGTGACAAGTGGCAAGTGTGGTTTTATTAAGTAGTGGAGGCAAAAGCCTGAAGTGTAGTGGTTTCAAGAGGGACTAGTGAACCTTTAATAAGTTTTGCAATAAAGGGAAGCAGATCAATCAGGTGGAGTAGAGGGATCAAAAAAGACTGTTTTCACAGGAAAAAAAAATGTCTTCAAAACACACTTGAGACTTCCCTGGTGGCGCAGTGGTTAAGAATCCGCCTGCCAATGCAGTGGACACGGGTTCGAGCCCTGGTCCAGGAAGATCCCACGTGCCGTGGAGCAACAAAGCCTGTGTGCCACAACTACTGAGCCTGCACTCTAGAGCCCACGAGCCACAACTACTGAAGTCCGCGCACCTAGAGCCTGTGCCCCACAGCAAGAGAAGCCACTGCAATGAGAAGCCCGTGCACCACAACGAAGAGTAGCCCCCGCTCGCCGCAACTAGAGAAAGCCCGCGCGCAGCAATGAAGACCCGACGCAGCCAAAAATAAATAAATAAAATAAATTTATTAAAAAAAAACAAAACACTTGCCCTCACCCTCTACTCCCTTCTATTCCTCCCACCCAGAGATGGAGAAAGTTTCCAGATTGACCAAAATAATGTCCACAGTTCAGCTCTCAGTGATTGCAGGAATCCCCATCCCAAGTTTCTCTGGAAACCAGGATAACTCTTTCTTATTTTAAACCCAGTCCTGTGACTCTGGCCACATCAACCTTTCTCCTCCCCAACATCATGACCAATTTATCATTCTTCTTCCCAAATTTCTCTTCTAAAACAAAGAAGGAAGGGGGATTTTTTTCAGGAGAGTCATATGTTCTCTAGGAAGTTGTACTGCCAAATCAGAGAGGTTTTCCTGGCAACTTAAAAAGATATAACAAATAATTTTAAAATGTAATGTTCTTCTCTATAGGAAAAAAAATCTCTGGCATATCAACCACAGAGATGTTAAGTGCATTTTCAGTTTTCAGAAAATACACTGTGTGTCAGGTACGTAATTTCATTAGCCTGTTGTGTGGAGCAAGCTATTGTGAGGTGGTCTGTCATGTCTCCATTATTCCCAACCCCCCCTGGAGTTTAATCACATTCAGGGCTATTTGCAACTATGGTTTCCCATTTCAAATCACATTAGGCTAAAATTAAGCCTATAACTTATACTTTGGGATGTAAACATGCAACATTTTCCATCAGCATATTCCACTGGTAAGTCGCTTCTGTGCGATGTCAAAGAAAAAGAACAGAAAGATATCCAACTTGGTGTGAAAACTTGAGAACCCCTGACTTTGTAATTTTCCCGAAGGTCATCTCCCGTAGGGGGCCGCTCATCTTTCACTGGCTGTGTGGTTGGAATCCTGTCAATCTCATACCGATGTTTGTGAGAAGGTCAGCTGCCCCTCTCAAGGTGACAGGTCTTTTTGAAATGGCAATTTGGGCGTGGCTCCTGGGTTCCTTGTGGTCTCGGACTTCACAGAGAGCTGCCAGTCAGAGTTGCACAGGCTGTGAATGACGCCTTCAGCAGTTGTAGTGTACCTACACAACTACACGCTGCAGCTCTGCTGCAGAGAGCTTACATGGGTGGAAGAAGAGAACGACAGAGTGCAAATACTTGGAGTTTCTTATACAACAACGGTCCTGCCTTTACTACCACTGCGTCCCTCTCTGCTCCATTCCAGTGGAGAGGACTGAGGGCCCTCAATGTGCCACTGTCATCATGCTCTTCAAAAATATCCCACATGTGATGTCGACTGTGGGTTTGCAATCATCATGTACAAAGGAAACCACAACACAACTGTGGGCTTGCTCCACTCCCGTGTGCTCAGAAAAATGGCTCCCAGGTCCCCACACAGGAAGCACCAGAACCTCGTGATAGCCAGAGAGCCCGTGTCCTGCCTACCCCCAGCCAAGGCCGAATTGCCAGATACCATTGCTTGAGAAGTACCACAACACCCAGCATTCAGGAGCCCCTTCTCTCTCCTCTCTTCTCCTCCCCCACGGCCTCCTTGGATTTTTCCTATAGTTTTGCCTTCTCTGCAGAATGCTGGCTGCATCATGGAGAGTACTCAGTTCCTTGAGGTCCCTGAGGAGGTTTTTGGTCTCTCAGAGGGAAACGGCTACAAGGTAATAGCCCTTCTCTTGTTAATATCAATTATGTCTGACCAAAGACCCTTGTCATGGACTGAATGTGCGTGTGTGTCTCTCCCAAATTCATACGTTGAAACCCTAGTCCCCAATATGATGGTATTTGGAAGTGGGGCCTTTGGGAAGTAATTATGGTTAGATGAGGTCATGAGGGTGGGATCTGGATGGGATTAATGCCCTTACAAAAAGAGGAAGAGACACAGATCCATCTCTCTCTCCCTGCCACGTGAGGATACAGGGAGAAGGCAGCTGTCTATAAACCAGGAAGTAGGCTTTTACCAAGAGCCTGACCATGCTGGCACCCTGACCTCAGACTTCCAGCCTCCAGAACTCTGAGAAATAAATGTTTGTTGTTTAAGCCACCTAGCCTATGGTATTTTGTTATAGGAGCCCAAGCTAAGACAACGCTTTCCCAAGAGGACTGAGGAGAAAGAAAAATCCCATTCTAGCCTGGAAAGTTCTTTCTTCTCTTGACCTAAATTTGACTTCTAGCAGGATTAGGTCCTAATTTTGCCCTAAGGAACAATACATATGTGACTTCTACCCTTCCCACCTTCATCCTTCATGATTGAAGCTCACTGTCATGGCTCTCTTTAGTATTTTCTTCTGCAGGTTGAGTTTCCCTAGTTCCCCCTCTGAATGGCCTGGTTCTCAGATGTTTCACCACCAGAGTCAGCCTGTCCCTCATCTACCATGTTGATGTGTCTTACAGAACCCAGGACCCAGAAGTGACCACTCTCCCAGATGTGGTTTCACGGGAGCAGTCTCCATCTGTTTTCATGTGCATCTATTTTCATGTTAGAATTTTATTTGACATAAAGTGGTTGGGGGGATAATATAGTGCTTCAAGGACTGACTTTTTAAAAATAGACTGGATTGGTACATAGGCAGAAAAAAAGACTGGAATTGAGCTATTACTCTATGGGATGTGTTTTTTAATGACTCACATGGCTTTGGCATATGTCTCTGGTAACGTCTATTAGAAGATTTGATCAGCCCTATGTGACCTTCAGCAGATCCTTTCCCCATTTTTGGTCTCAACAACCTCATCAGAAAAATGGGGGTGTTTATCTGATGATACCATCATCTATTTGATGATGATATCTTCATGATTGGTTCTTTCTTCAGGGCCCAGTGTTACCCAATACTGAAGTGCACCCACCCAGCTCTGTGACCCACAGACACATAGTTGGAGCTGCAGGACCAGCTACCTGGAGGGAGGAATGTGGTGAGACAGAGGGGTGGGCAGAGGGAAGAGGGAGGCTAATCCTTGGAGTCCAGGACCAAGAGGCCAAGGGCACTAACAGAGGAAGGACCAAGGTCCAGTCTTAGTTCCCATATCGGAGCCAGGCTAAGTTGGAAATTAGGGACAGAGGAAAAAGGTCATTTCCCCACTTGCCTTCTTGCATGTCTGTGCCAAGGCAGGAGAAACCCTTTACGGATGATGATCTTCCTTCTATGTGTGCTCCTGCTGGTGTGTCTCTCTCCTCTCCAGTGGTATCTACTCACAGTGGCATTTCTGAGAGGAGAGAGAGGGTCTCCATCAGCATAAGGAAGGTGGGTTGACACGCCCCAGAGATGTCCTAGTGGCCACGCCCCAGAAGAGCTGAGTCTCAGTTTTAGCTTCCTCCATCCATCCTGGCCCCTCCCCCTTAGCTTGACCCAGAGCTTCCACTTTAGAGAGAGTAAGTTACCCTCAGTCACTTTTCTCAAGACCAAATCCTACCACTTAAACGTGACTCTGGAAGGAGACAGCACTGCCTTGTTTTTCACAGCTTCACTGCAGTGATCTCTGACCCTGGGCTGTTCCCTGTTCACTGAGCTGATTCTTGCTTCAGAGTCTCTGCTGCGTCCTCAGCCAGCCCTGTGCCCTCCCTCCTGCCCTCCCAAGTCCTCCATCCTCAAGATGTGGAGCCGTTAAGAAATCTTCTCTGATCTAATCTAATCTCCAACAAGCAGCCTCTTTTGTTGCTTTTTCTCTCTGACAAACCTGATTTATCCTGATGTGTCGAACTTTGGGCCACTGAGGCCACGCTGACCTCTTTGGGGAGCTCGGCTTTTGTGATGCTTGGGAAGCCCCTCTCCTGAGAACTGTCTCAGCCTATTCTGCATCACATTTGAGCCCATTTTTTCTAAAAAGGACCTGGGAAGGCAGCCCATGCTGTGAACATCTCTCCTTTTTTAGGGTGTCTTTCAGCCCTCCTGCCTGCCAGGTAAGAGCCAGGGGCCAGAGGTAGGGTGAAAACCTCACCTACCTGATGTTATATCGAACAGCAGTTAGATGAGTCATTTAGACACTGGACGTGCTGACAAAAGGGGCAAAACATGATGTATCTTATGTTTTGTTACATTATAACCATATATCACATATCAGATCATATCATATCATATCACTTTATATTAGTTTGCTAGGGCTGCCATAACAAAATACCCTAGACTGGGTGACTTACACAACAGATATTTATTTGCTCACCATTTTGAAGGCAGGAAGTCCAAGATCAAGGTGTCAGCATGTTAGGTTTCCTCTGAGGCCTCTCTGCTCGGTTTGCACACAACCAGCTGCCCTTTTGCTGCCTCTTCCTGCAGCCTTTACTCTGTGCATGCACCCCTGGTGTCTCTCTGTGTGTCCAGATCTCCTCCTCTTGTAAGGACACCAGTCAGATTGGATTAGGGCCCATCCTAGCAGTTTCATTTTACTGTAATCACCTTTTTAAAGGCCTTATCTCCAAATACAGCCACATTCTGAGGTTCTGGGGGCTAGACCTTCAACATATGAATTTTGGGGGGGACAGAATTCAGCCCATAAAAATATTACTCCCCAATCCCATAATCAACTTGCACTGAGGTCACAGCAAAAAGAACTGTCTCAAGTTGCAGCTTGAGAGATTTCAGCTAGATGTAAGAAAGGTTCAGGCATATCCCAAGTTCAGATCTTGGGGTGGAATCTCAACAGGCAATCTAGAAAATATAATACATTTCCATTCATTTGGGACCCTTTTCAGAATTAGGAGGTTAAACTAAATGATTATTCAGTTTCAACATTAATTCATTTGATCAACCATTCATTCAAAAAACATTCACTGAGCCCTCACCTTGTGCCAGACACAGGGAATCCAGAAGTAAACCAGTGAAGGTTCTTGTCCTCAAGCAGGACTTATAATGATGTCTGAACCCTGGGTTTAGGGTTAGGTTGGATGGGAGGAAAGCAGGAGCAACCAAAAGAAGGCGTGTTAAGAATGCTATGAGGCAACTGAAGGAGATTAAGAGGCACAAACTTCCAGTTATAAAATAAATATATAAACTAATAGTACCTAATTAAACTCACAAGCTTTTGCACAGCAAAAGAAACCAAAAGCAAAATGAAAAGACAACCTACGGACTGGGAGAAAACATTTGCGGTGCAACCGACAAGGGATTGATTTCCAAAATACACAAACAGCTCATACAGCTCAATAACAAAAAACCACACAATCCAATCAAAAACTGGGCAGAAGACCTAAACAGACATTTCTCCAGAGAAGACATACAGGTGGCCAACAGGCAATGAAAAGATGTTCAACATAGCTAATTATTAGAGAAATACAAATCAAAACTACAATGAGGTATCACCTCACACAGGTCAGAATGGCCATCATCAAAAAGTCTACAAAGGCTTCCCTGGTGGCGCAGTGGTTGAGAGTCCGCCTGCCGATGCAGGGGACACGGGTTTGTGCCCCGGTCTGGGAAGATCCCACATGCCGCGGAGCGGCTGGGCCCGTGAGCCGTGGCCGCTGAGCCTGCGCGTCTGGAGCCTGTGCTCCGCAACGGGAGAGGCCACAACAGTGAGAGGCCTGCGTACTGCAAAAAGACAAACAACAAAAAAAAAAAAAAAGAAAGAAAAAAAAGTCTACAAATAATAAATGCTGGAGAGGGTGTGGAGAAAAGGGAACCCTCCTACACAGTTGGGGGGAATGTAAATTGGTGCAACCACTATGGAGAACAGTATGGAGGTTCCTTAAAAAACTAAAAATAGAACTACCATATGATCCAGCAATCCCGCTCCTGGGCATATATCCAGAAAAGATGAAAACTCTAATTCAAAAGGATACATGCACCCCAATGTTCATAGTGGCATTATTTACAATAGCCAAGACATGGAAGCAACCTAAGTGTCCATCAACAGAGGAATGGATAAAGAAGATGTGGTATGTATATACAATGGAATATTACTCAACCATAAAAAAGAATGAAATAATGTCATTTGCAGCAACATGGATGGACCTAGATTATCATACTAAGTGAAGTAAGTCAGACAGAGAAAGACAAATATTATATGATATCACTTATATGTGGAATCTAAAAAATAGTACAAATAAACTTACTTACAAAACAGAAACAGACTCACGGACATAGAAAACAAACTTATGGTTACCAAAGGGGAAGGTGGGTGGAATAAATTGGGAGTAGAGGATTAACAGATGCACACTACCATATACAAAATAAATAAATAACAAGGATTTACTGTACAGCACAGAGAACTATATTCAATATCTTATAATCGACTATAGTGGAAAAGAATTGAAAAAAATATATATATATACATATATGTGTGTATATATATGTATAACCAAATCACTTTGCTATACACCTGAAACTAACACAATATTGTAAATCAACTATACTTCAATAAAAATAAATAAGTAAATAAGTAAGTCACAGGGATGTAATGTACGCATAGGGACTATAGTTAATAATACTGTAATAACTTTGTATGGTGACAGATGGTAACTAAACTTATCTAGAAAATTAAAAATAATAACAAAAAAAGAATGCCATGAGTCTTGAATGTTAGTGAAACCACAGACCTCACCCAGGGTCAGCACAGGCTTGTACATTTCCTTCCTGGCCCTCAGCAGTCCTTACACTCAGCAGGGGCTTCTGTTTGATAAAAGCCTGCATAAAGTATAACCTCCTAGGTTTGGGACATCTGAAAGACCTTGCACCTTCAGCCAATCCAAGGGAAGCTGGAGACATTTCTAAGTCCCACACCTGGGACAAACAGGTGTGAGGAGGGCCCGGTTGGCACCGCAGGGGTGTCACAATGGCCACAAACCATGAGTTTTGGGATCCTGTGGGCCCCGACATTGATTCCATTGCAACTGCAGACAGGCAGGCAAGAGTTCCCAAATCAGACACCTCTTCCCCTCACCTCACACCAAGGCTTGGTCACACCTTCCCTGGGGAGCCCACTAAATGCCTGTGGGATCTGTCCCAAGGGTGCGGCTGCCGGAAGCAGAGGCAGGGCTGCCAGGGCCATTTACTTCCATCTAGAAGGTAAGCCTGCCATCTAGTGTCCAAGTATGGGTAGCGCAGTGGCAAACGCTTTCCTTGCTCTGGGGGCTGCATTCAGTCTGCAGCATATTCTTTGGCCGCCCTCCATGAAGGCAAACCACTGTGCTTTCTGAGTGGATTTGATTTTTTAGAAACAGCTTAAAGTCACGCAAAGCCAAATGGTTATTGGTGGGAATTTGAAGAATAACACAGGTTTTCCTCTGTGGTTTGTAACCATTTAAAGGCAGGTGACTATTTTGAAGAATATACATATATATATTTTTAAATTAGCGTCTTGAGGGGACTAAAAGTCTCATTTCTTAAAACCCAACAATGTGTAACGTGAACTCTTACTATGGTACATTTTTATACAGAATTTAAAATACATCTCCCCCAGAAATGAATGTTGGTGCCATTTTTTCCATAGAGGCTCACCTTCTAAGGAAAGAATGGTCTGTATGATTTACTCACCTGCCGAGTAGGGAGCTGTCTATACAACCTGATGGATCCCAGTCTCCCCTCACATCCTGGTCCCTAAGAGCTGAGTATTAATCCCAGAATTGGCTTCTGCCTGCAGGACCATTCATCCTGGGGCTTTCTTCAAGAGACTTCTGATGGGGGAAAGGGCTAATGGAGGTACACGAGGCAGGAGATCAGCTCTGTTTCTATTTCTCAAAGAAGGTGTGGAGCCCAGTGTCCAAACCAGGGGAGAAAAGGGCCCAGAGTCCATCTGAGGACACAGAGGAAGCACCAGAAAATTAAAGCACCAGAGACTCAGACATTTGGTCCCTAGGGCCAGTGGTTGAATGGCTGCTGCTTCCTTGAAAAGCAGGAGAGCCAGGGCCCCCACACTGAGCCTGACTCGGGTGGGAGAGGCTAAAGAGAGCCCTCTCCAAACCAGCAAAGCCAGTCCGTGGTGGTCAGGCCTCAGGTTCTGAGAGGCCTTCAGCTCCTGGTGTCTTAGGAAGAGGCCGCCCTGCAACTCCTAGAGCCCCCTTTTCCTGGAGCACAAGGTGGGCCCATCTCTAGGATACTTGCTGACTTCAACATTATCTGAACACAAAGAGTCAGTTGAAATGAGCCTGGAATTCAGGCCTGACCACCAGTGTAGTTAGGAGAGCTAACTGATCTTTTTAAATATGGAACAAGGCCAGGAAAACAGGACACTCACTTGACCCTGAGCCCCTGGCACTTACATTATTGCCTTTATCAGCAATATTCTGGAACTAGAAGAGTGCCAGCTAATAAGTGCAGAAGGAATAAAAGAATTTTTAGGGACTTCCCTGGTGATCCAGTGGTTGAGACTTCACCTTCCAATGCAGGGGGTGTGGGTTCGATCCCTGGTCGGGGAGCTAAGATCCCACATGGCTTGTGGCCAAAAAACCTAAACATAAAACAGAAGCAATATTGTAACAAAATCAATAAAGATTTTAAATAGTCCACATCAAAAAAAGTCTTAAAAAAGAGGCATTTTAATAAAAAAGAATTTTAAAAAATCACTAATACTCCAAATGAAATAATGGGTCTAGGTAAAAATCATCAATAGATGCTAAGACCATCAGGTGAAAGGTTAATGGGAACTTTGTGGGCTGACACTACTTAAACCCAGTGATCAATCTTGGCATCATTAAAAGTGAAACAACCAGATACTATATGCCTCATAGTAATAGCACCACACTACGAAGTACTGGTGCCAAAATATTGATCTTGAATCTATTCAAGACCCTGGAGATAACTACCAGTTTATAGGAAATATGGAGGATAGAGGAACATATTACTTGATATCACTTGGTATTACATTGATATTACATACTTGATTCCACAGGAACGCAATCAGATGAATACAGAACACAAGATATTATACAGAACAAATTACCTGGTTCCTCCTCAAATCAATGGTGAGGGTGGACTGCTTTAGAATAAAAGAGACCAAAAAGACATGACTATATGCAATACATGGATTTTGAAAAAAACCAACTCTAAAAAGATGTCTGAGATAATCAAGAAATTTGAACACAGATTGGGTTTAGATGAGATTGAGAACTGTTGTTAATTTTGTTAGGTAATAACGACACTGTGGAATGGAAAAAGTCGTATCAATTGGAGATACAAACTGAATGAAATGTACAAACTGAAATGTTTCAGCTATCTAATATTTGCTTTAAAGCACACTAGCAGGAAAAAAGGGAGGGATAGATGAAACAAGATTGTCAAAATGTTGATAATAATTGAAGCTGGGTCATGGGTACATGGAGGTTCTTTTTATTCTAATTTTGAGTATGTTTAGAAATTTCCAAAATACACACACACACACACACACACACACACACACACACACACACACACACTGTGGTGTCCTTAACCCCTGTGCAGATCTCAGCTCATATCATATTATGTAAAACTCAGCATCAGTTTGGGGTTTGAGAAGAATAGGTAGACTTACACAGAAGCGGCAAGGAATAACCATGGAGAATTTTGTGAGACTCTTCCTTCAAACATTTTGGATTTGAAAAGACAATTTAAAACAATGAGAGAGCAGTACATACCTATTAGAATGGCCAAAACCCAAGGCACTGACATCATCAAATGCTGGTGAGGATGTGGAGCAACAGAAACACTCATTCCTTGCTTGTGGGAATGCAAAATGGTTCAGCCATACTGTATGATACTATAATGATGGATACAAGTTATTATACATTTGCCCAAACCCACAGAATGTACAATACCAAGACTGAACCTTAATGTAAACTATGGACTTGGGGTGATAATGATGTGCCAATGTAGATTAATCAATGGCAACAAATATAACACTCTGGTGGGGGATGTTGATAACGGGGGACCTTATGCATGTGTGAGAGCAGGGGATACATGGGAGATGCCTGTACTTTCCATTCAATTTTGCTATGAACTTAAAACTGCTCTAAAAGATAAAGTCTATTTTTTAAAAAAGGCAATTGAAATGATCTTTTAAAAAAATATTCTACAGTCTCCAAAATGGACAAAAGACTTCCATGTGAGAAGAATCTAAAATGCTATATCTTGGCAGTGCTAGGGACTGGCTACTAACTTAGCCAATATAACCAGCACCTCCCACAGACAACAAGCAAAGATGTCTTTAGGGCATATCAACAAGCGAGAACACAGAGGAACACATGACCACGTGTGCTGACACATCCAAGGCACAAACTACACACATGTATACTGACCCTACCACAGACACTAGCACAGCCACCAGGACGTGTGTTAAGTGTCCAAATACTCACAGAACATGATAACTTACCCCTTCCCAGACAGTGCTGAAATATAAATCCAAATACAAACAAATTCAGTAGTACTGAATATTAATGCATGGCTAGATAGAGTGGAAAAGCTTTGGAAATGAAAACAAAATTCTCAAACGTCCATGCTAGTAATCCTGGAAGATATCTATTAACTTGAGGGTAAATTTAAAGTCGTGTCTCCAAAAAAAAACACGTCAAAAGAAAAAAGATAGCATTTGACTTTCTTGTGCTTAGTTCTTCTCACACCACACTTTTCCTCTAGGAAATCTAACCCAAAGCCTCATTCAGTGCCTGTGTACTAATCACTCCCAATTCTCCCTCCCTAGCGCACACCTCTCTCTAAGCTGCAGACCTGTATTTCCAGCTGCTCATTGAACATTTCCTCTTGGTAATTAAGGTGCAGGCTAAGTTTATTTCTCTCTCATATGGTAGATGGCCCAGGGCAAGTTAGATGGCTCTGCTATCATCAACATATGCTTTTCATTTCGGAGTCCAAGGTGGCTATTTCAGTTTTGGTTATCTTTCAGCCAGAGGAAAGGAGAAGAGTCCAGAGAATTCATGCCCAATCCTTCTGAGACACGCATCACTTCTTGGTCTTCCCTGGTGGCGCAGTGGTTAAGAATCTGCCTGCCAATGCAGGGGACATGGGTTTGAGCCCTGGTCCGGGAAGATCCCACATGCCGTGGAGCAACTAAGCTTAGGCGCCACAGCTACTGAGCCTGTGCTCCAGAGCCCGTGAGCCACAACTACTGAGCCCACGTGCCACAACTACTGAAGCCCACGCGCCTAGAGTCCTTGCTCTGCAACAAAGAGAAGCTACCACAATAAGAAGCCCACTCACTGCAATGAAGAATAGGCCCCACTCACTGCAACTAGAGAAAGCCCGCATGCAGCAACGAAGAGCCAACACAGCCAAAAATAAATAAATAAATTTATTTAAAAAATAAAATAAAAAAGAGTGGATATATGTATAACTGATTCACTTTGCTGTACAGCAGAAACTAACACGACATTGTAAATCAACTATACTCCAATAAAAATTAATTTTAAAAATAAAATAAAATTACAAATTATATGCATTATCTTAAAAAAAAGACACACATCACTTCTTCTCACATCCTATTGGCCAGAGTGTGGTCACATGGCCGATTTCTGCAAGGGAAGATGGGAAGTAAAGTCTTTAGCTGAGTGGCCATGTGCCAGCTAACACTATCCTTGCAGAAGAAGGGCAGAAAGGTATTGGGGGTTAATCAGAAGTCAGATATATCCCTTGGATATCTGAAACTCAATATAAATAGAAGTAAACTCCTCACCTTCTTGGCCCCCTCTCCCATGTCTATGTCTCCTCCTCTAATCCCCAGCTTGATAAATGACCCAACATTTATCCAGTCACCTAAGTAGGTTTGCCAGATTAAATAAAGGATTCCCAGTTAAATTTACATTTCAGTTAAACAAGGAATCATTTGGGAATTCTGTGGTGGTCCAGTGGTTAGGACTCCAAGCTTTCACTGCTGAGGGTGCAGGTTCAATCCCTGGTTGGAGAACTAAGATCCCACAAGCCTTGTGGTACAGCCAAAAAAAAAAAAAATAAACAAGGAGTTATTTTTTTGGTATCAATATGTCCCAATATTGCATGCATTTTTATTTGATGAATCTAGCAACCCTAAACCCAAGCCAGAAGCCTTGAAGCCATCCTGAATACCTCCCTCTTTTCCCATTTTGAATTGTCTTCCAAATACTGCTGATTCTTTTCTACAGTATTTCTCAATCTGTCCCCTCCCCCTCCACTGCGCTTTCCCTGGTGTGGGCCATCACCCCCTCTCTCAGATACTTCTGTATGGCTTCCTTCATGGCCTTCCTATTTCCAGCCTTACCCCTTCTAATACGTGCTGTGCACAACAGGTAAACTAGTCTTTCTAAAAGGTAAACCTGACCACACCACTCCCCTGCTTAAAATTCTTTCATTCCATTGCTCCCCATGGCTTTCAGGATAAACTTATTAGCCAGGCTGACAAAAGTCCTTGATCTTTCGGCTTCTCTCTCCCCCTCTCTAGTCCCATCTCTCTCAGCATCTACTCTGTTAGTCCTGAGAGATGATCCAGGCACATCGAGCCTCTGGGAGCCCTATAAGACTATCACTCTGATCCTTTTGATCATGTGTCTCCTCCATACAGCAAGAGCTTCTCACTCCTACTGCCATCCCCACACACCCTATTCTCCTTTGCCTGGCAAAACCTTACTTATTCTGAAAAACCCAGCTTAAATGTCACCTTCTCCTTACTTATTGTTTCAGGCACATATTTTTGCTCTCATAGCCCTTGACACACGCTGTATTGTAATAGTTGACTTATCTGCATGTCTCCCCAACTACATTTTAAGTTCCTCCAGAGCAAGGACTATGTCTTATTTATTTATTTATTTTTGTCAGAGTTTGGAGCAGAGAAAGGTTTATTGCAGGGCCAAGCAAGAAGAACAGGGTGGCTCGTGCTCAAAAACCCGTGAACTCCATGTCTTATTTCTTTTGATATATTCAGCAACTGATACAGTAATTAGCACTAGTAAACAAACATTTATTGGCTGAATGATAGTCTTTTGGCTTAAAATGTTTCTGCTCCCATCCCTGACTGGTCCAGCCGCTCTCAGTTGGACAGTTTCCTCCATTTTCAGATGTGAAATTTTCTGCATCAGTCCTAAGCCTGTTGTATCTCTATCCTCACTGAAACTCTGGGCTTTGTTTTCCATGGCTCATCCGTGATGAAAAAGCTTCTTGTCCACTCCATTACGCTCCTACCTAACGGATGTTGGAATAAAGAAATGACACCTTACCGAATGAGGCCCTGGCCAGTTCCCCTCCCAAGCTGAGTTTCAGATCATGATTCCAGCTGACATCAGGCAGCTGTTAGATGAGAGATTTTCTCTTGCCCTCCCAACCCCCATGATTTGCCCCCAGCCCTCCCTCATCCCTGGGGAAATCACTTCTCTTTTTTTGTTTTGGGCCACATCAGCATTTCGCAGGAGCAGGCAGCCATGCCTTGTTTGAGTTGTGATCTAACACCAGCTGACAGGTGGGTTTCAGGGGTGTCTCTGGGGCCGTGGCCTGCTTAGTGGATTTACCACTCTAAACTCAATTACAGGAGACTTTCAGGCTCCACAGGCAATTCCAGTCCCTTTTTGATAAAAACTCTGGTGAGTAAATAAGTCATGATGATGATAGGGTCCTGTCATTTAATATTCATTGAAGTACACAAGTTTGGAAATTGGAAGCAGAGTTTAATCCATTTTCATATTTATATCAACATGCAGCTTTAAAAAGGATCCCTCCTTTTCTCCAGCAATCTTGTCGATTTCTCTTTTGGAACGATAAAGATAAACTGGCCACAAATTTTGTTGTTTTAAAAAATTAGAAATATCTGAAGTTATAATTATGAAAGTGTGAGCTTCGAATCTGTTCATCTTCAACTCAGAACTAATTCCTGCTTTTCATTTGAACTCCTGGGAGAGGTAGGTAACAGATAAATCTAAGTTGTTGCCATTTCCGGCAGCTAGATTTTTGGATTTAACTTTGCTATTGGAGCTCAGGGATTATAGCCAGCCTAAGTAATGCAAAAACACCCCCACTTTATGTAAAGGTAACAGTCACAAAATCACACTGTTCATGCTCACCAATAAAAGTTACAGGACTGTTCAAAGAGGGAGACTTGAAACCTGGGGAGAAAGAGTTAACAGTGAAGAGTGTGGGGAATTGTGGTGCTGCCTGCCTCATTCCTCCTTCTTTTTTTTTTTTTAATGTGGATGAATGTTTAAGTATGGTGCTGTAGTTGAAGGCATCTCTTTTAATAATGCAACACACAGCTTCCTGAGGGGACAGCAGTTGATTGGAAACTGAATATGGTGCACTCTAAATTCTCCTCCCCGAGGAAAGTTGACTAACTGATAAGTGCCATGAGCTAGCATGGGGACTCATTCTGTCAAATCAACTTGCTGGAAAGGCACTATGCAGAATCTTCTCCAGTCTCCGGGAGCTAATGTGAGCAGACACTTGTGACATTAGACAGTGCGGCAGGCCTGGCATAAAGGAAAAGTTCACCATCCGCCAACAAGGTGGTCTTTAGATGACAAGGATAAAGAAATCAGTGCAAATTTGTTAATGTAACAACTTGGAAAAGTGTGCTTCAAAAAAAAAAAAAACAAGCCACCCTATGGGGAGAGAGGATCAAAAGAAAAAGAAGGCAAGAACAGTACTTGGAAGCTTTCTTCGGGCTTTCTGCACCTTTGGGGCCATTGCCTTTTCTCCTTGTCCTTCTTCTAGGCTGGGGTAACTTCAGTTAAGTGAGTGAGTCCCAAACTTTGTCATTCCATAAGCCATTGCTCCACCTGAAACCAAATAAAGTAAAAGAGAAGTAAGGAAAGGAAAAGCAAAGAAGAGAAAAGAGAATTCTTGTGCCTTTGCCATTCTGGAGTAAATAACAGCTTTCCTATTTGAGATGGGTGATCACCTCACTTTCTCTAAGTGAGAATTCTTTTTTTTTTTAAAGGCGATCATATATTTAATTTAGTTATTCATTTATTTTTGGCTGTGTTGGGTCTTCGTTGCTGCGTGTGGGCTTTCTCTAGTTGTGGCTCGCGGGCTCTAGAGGGCAGGCTCTAGTTGTGGCGCCCGGGGTTAGTTGCTCCGCGGTATGTGGGCTCTTCCCGGACCAGGGCTCGAACCCATGTCCACTGCATTGGCAGGCAGATTCTTAACCACTGTGCCACCAGGGAAGTCCCTAAGTGAGAATTCTTACTTGTCTGATCTTGGCGTACTAGTCCTGGAGGAAACCTGAAGTGATTATTACCTGGCAAGCGATATGGTGATAAGAGGATGTTACCTCCGTGTCTGTCACAAAATATAAGCAGATGCCCAAAACTGGATCAAGTATTTTAAGAATGAAACAGCACTATAGGGGAAAAAATGTAGTTATCAATAACATATAGACAAATTTGATTGTGTTGAGTGTCTGATTCACAGAGGTGGTTTTGCCAGGTTTTTCCTCCTTGGTTGAGTCAATTTAATCAAAATGGAAATTTGATATAGCATACTTATTCCATATTTAAATTAGAAAAACATGACATGCTTTTGAGTATGACCTGTTACATCAGCTCTTCCACGGCAGCTGTGAGAGCACAGGTTCTAGAGAAAAACACCCTGAGTTCAGATCCTGCCTCTGCCACTTAATAGTTTGTGATCTTGGGAAAATTGTTTAAGAAAAACATTTACCTCATAAGGTTATTCTGAAAACACCTGCTTCATAAGAGTATTATAGGGCTTCCCTGGTGGCACAGTGGTTGAGAGTCCGCCTGCTGATGCAGAGGACACGGGTTCGTGCCCTGGTCCGGGAAGATCCCACATGCCGCGGAGCAGCTGGGCCCGTGAGCCATGGCCGCTGAACCCGTGCGTCCGGAGCCTGTGCTCCGCAACGGGAGAGGCCACAACAGTGAGAGGCCCGTGTAACGCAAAAAAAAAAAAAGAGTATTATAACATCAGTGAATACATGGGACTTCCCTGTTGGTCCAGTGGTTAAGACTCCACGCTCCCAATGCAGGGGGCCTGGGTTCGATCCCTGGTCAGGGAACTAGATCCCACATGCTGCAACTAAGAGCCCACATGCCGCAGCTAAAAGATCCCACATGCCGCAACGAAGATCCCATGTGCCACAACTAAGACCCAGCGCAGCCAAATAAATAAATATTTTAAAAAAGATAACATCAGTGAATACATGTGAAGTTCTGAGATCAGTGTCTGGGAAATACTAAGTACTCTATAAATTTTGCCCATGATTATTATGTAAATGAATCTAAATGGGTTCCCATAAGTTCTCAATGATTATAACTAAAAAGAAGAGTTCTATGGTCAGATAAGCTTATGAATCAGGTTTAACACAATTAAACAATTTTTTTTAAACCATAGTATTTCTCAGAGCCTTCCCCATGCAAATGTGTATTATAAATATCCAAGGAAGAATTTACTTCCTAATTTTTTTCACAGCCAGTGCCATTCCCCAAGTGAAGGAACAACAGTATTCACAACCTCTGGTTCAGAAGTTAAGAAAATTGTTGAGTCGTGGTTGCCTGAACCACTAGGATGGAAATTTAAAGCATACTGACTAATTACCATATAGACCAGGTAGGTCTTACTTAAAACTTTCCCTTTTTAAAACGGCATCTTATAAAGTGGGATTGGCAGGAGGCAGAATTGTATATGGTTAAAACACAGACACTAGAGTTGGACAGACCTGGGTTTAAATCTGTCAAACAAGTTATTTAATATCTCTAAGCTTCAGTGTCCTCACCTGTAAAATGGGGGCAATAATGATATTTACCTGCTAGGCTTGCTATATGAATTAAATGAGGTAATTCCTGGCTCTATTAGCTATTATTGATGCATATATCCCACAGAGGGGCTAATATTTGTCAACAAATAATGAGTTAGTTATTCTGTTCTCAACTACTCTACTCATTCAGAGACCTTGATGCCTCCAAGGTGGCAGTAGGAAAAGCACTGCAATGGGACTCAGCATCTGTGGGCTTTAGGGCAACCTTTTTGCTTGATTGAGTAGTTAGTTGATGGACATATATCATGTGTTTACTGACATCATCATGCCTCCCTATGCCGTTTCCTCTTCTCTGAAAAACAACAACAGTAGCACACCTTTCCTACCTGTCTCTGGGTTATTGTGAGATCAGATCCCTGATTCTCATCTTCATATGGTTTTCTTAAAGTATAAAGGCTTATAGCTTTTTCAAAAATAATTTAATGAATGCTTACTATATTCTAGGTGGTGTGCTGGGTCTTACATGTAATACCTCATTTTAATCCTCACTATCAGGTGGGTATTATCATACCTGCTTTAGAGATGAGGAAACTGAAGGCTGGGAGGCCAGATACTGCTCATTTTCACCAAGGTCTCATAGCTAATAAGTGATAGAGCCAAGAATCAACTCCAAAGGTCTTAGAACCACTGTGCTTTAAACAATAATACCATTAAAACACATTGTAAGTTTGAGATTAGTATTGGCCACATACAATTCATCTCTCTACCAGGTTCTACAGACATCTTTCTAATGTTGTAAAATCCTTAACTTGGAAAGCACACAGCAGTTAAATGAATGAAGATGAAGCATTGGGTAGAAAATAGAATGATCAACACAGGATCCACTCCCTTAACTGGATGATTATTTATGGACACTGGCTAGTTAATTAACATTCCCTGTGACCGATGTATATTTGCTATGATTATTACTATGATTAACGTATGTTTGAGGACACCAACTGGAGAAAATCCAGTCACCTGTGTTAATTGATCTCTACCTCCTGGTAGTTCCTGAATGGCAAACTGACATGCACAGCAAGCAGCTTCATGGACTGAAGTTGAGCAAGGTCTGTCAGAGAGGGAAAATCCATATTAATGATATGCTATAAAACACTTTTTGTTAGTTACATATATTCCTTTACTTTCATTTCCCAAGAATAGCTCAGCTGTCAAAGCATTTCCAAGATTTCCATAGATTCGGCAAATACTGTGCGATTGAATTATTGCTCTGAGAGAAGCTGCAATTAAAACACATTAATCATTGTAACAAAGGATCCTTATTGAGGCTGACAAAGGTGGTGAAATCTGATGAGTAATTAGTCTGGTTAATCTTTTAAAAGTGAATTAAACCGCTAACAAGTTAAATCACTGTGATTTTCAAAATAAGCCTCCAGGGTGAGCAGAGAATGGGAATATTATCATCATTTTTAAAAGATATTTTCTTCCTCTTTCTCATCTCTGGGCTTGCATTGGAGGCCCTGGGTTAGAATAGTAGGACCCAGAGGAGCAGCTAGGGAGAATGAGGCTGGTCAAGCTTTTTCCCACAATGATTTCTCAATATATCTAAGAAAGTCTTATAGTGGATGGAGGAGGAACCATGCATCGTGACCTTTAAATCTGATTCAGAACTAATATGGTACCTGCTTACCAGCCACTCTCAATGACCTCTGGCGGATATATCATGCCATTCTGATTTCTTTCCCACCAACCATGACAACAGGGTCACTCTTGTATAACTTTGCTTTTTGCCCTTCCCTCTAGTCAGATGGCTTATTCTTCCAGACAACACCTCTCCTCTTTGCATGTCAATTACTGTGAAAAATCTGCTATACCCTGAAATGAACTGAGATGGGCAAATGTGAACTAATAAATCATGGGAACTGGAACAACAGGATAATCCTTTGGGCTAAAGTCTTCACTTTGGCTGAGCCTCCACAACTTTTGGGAGGTTTAGTGGATGTTGTGATGCATGGTCCAGATGCCCTTCAGGTAGGAAGGACTTATTTTTCCAGCTGCTGGGAGTGCTGCTGGCATTTGGCCCTCAGCTGTTAGCCTTGAGTGAAGGAAACTGCCCCTCCAAGGTCATGCTTCCTTCCAGGGGCAGCTGGCACCCACTTACTGATCAATGTGGCAGTATAAAGACTGGCCTGACTTGGAACAACTCCAAGGGGGTCATTCTGATTCTGGAGTTCCCTGGGGGGTTGGCTAAGGTCTTTGCTGGGAGAGTATCGCAGCCCAATTTCTCCCTTATCCAAGCTTAATTTCTTCTCCTCCCTATAGGTATTAATCACAAGAGGACTCCCTAACAAATAAACTGACTGCTAAACTCCTTCTCGGAATCTGTTTACGGGGACTTCCCTGGTGGCACAGTGGTTAAGAATCCGCCTGCCACTGCAGGGGACACGGGTTCAAGCCTTGGTCCTGGAAGATCCCACATGCCGCGGAGCAACTAAGCCCGTGCGCCACAGCTACTGACCCTGCGCTCTAGAGCCCGTGCTCCACAACAAGAGAAGCCACCATGATGAGAAGCCCACACACCACAACGGAGAGTAGCCCCTGCTCACCGCAACTAGAGAAAGCCTGCGCACAGCAACGAAGACCCAATGTAGCCAAAAGTAAAATAAAATTTTAAAAAATGATGGTGAGAAAGAACAACCATTAAAAAAAAAAAAATCTGCTTCCTGGAGGCCCCAACCTATAACAGAAGATGTCTCACTTGTGAAATGGAGGTCTCTAATGACTATTGATCCAATAACAGCAGATGGGAAAAATGAATCGGCCAAGCTCCCAACTCAGCTACCTCCCAGCTCTACATTACTCCTACAGCAAGAGTATTCCTACCAACAGATGCTCTAGGAGATGTCAAGGATCATTCCAAAAGAGAGATCATTGCTATCACAGATGAGAGGCTTATAGCTTTGAAAAGCAGGTGGATCTCAAATTATTTAAGCCTAGTTACTTAAATTTCTGTTTTTTTTCATCTGCACAGTGAGCAGGTACAATCAGCCTCACAAGTTTATTGGTTAAGTGAGATGATATATGGCAGTTGCCTGATCCCAAATCCTACCAAGGGTTTATTTCTCTTTTATACATCCTCCATCCCCCTCACCCTGCTTTCCAGATTCCAGGAAAATCACTGCTTTTCTTTTTTTCTGACTGAGTTCATCTAATCCACGGGTATTTTGGAGATTCCATTTCAGGTGTTCATTCACCCATCTTCAGACCATGAAGTCTCTCTTGAGACAGCTGGTCTCATCAATTAGACGTCCATACCTGTTAGTTCTAATGCGGGTGAGGGCACCTCATTGTAATTCCCTGGGAACTGACAACACTTTGCATTCGGAAAATACAGGGGACAGCTCAACGTTGTTGAAGAGTGATTATTTTCAGTTTAAATCTGGGCTCTGTTCCTGGTTTCGTGTATGGCAGCCACTTCTCCCCACTAAACTGTAAGTTCTATGAGGGCAAGTAGCATATCATCTCTTGTCACCCACCAGATCTAGCCTGGAGGGAGTGTTTTTTGCCAAATTCCTTGGGGATGTTGACAAAGAAACTGATAAGAGAATAAGCAATACCCGTAAAAATTACATGTCCTGGGATCTCCCCAATCACTCTGTGGCAATTTCCAAGCCTCTTTAAATATTCTTTAATCTCCTGGTAATGCTGCTGTCATAGGTAATTGTGAATGAAAGCCAAATTTACAATGTTTTTGTCATGAATCAGACCCCTGTCTCTATTGCAGCAAATCTAAAAAAAACTGTAAAAGTGTCAAGGGAAAGTTTGGGAATCTGGCTAAAATTGGACCTCAGAGAAAAGTGAAATAGAATTGAGATTTTTGGCACAGGATAAGGGAAGTTCTACTAACTCCCTTCCCATGAAAAAGTCTATTGTGAGGAAACTGTTCAAGTCTTCCTTGACTTCCCATAGGAACAAACAAGATTGAAGCAGAAAGGACTTTGGCTAGGATTACTGAAGAATACTGAAATCTTTAGAGATTAAATCAGACTACCGTGTGTGTGTGTGTGTGTGTGTGTGTGTGTGTGTGTTTTACTTTCAGGATTGCTTTTTAAATATTTTGTTTTATAGCTATGTAACATACTAACATGGTTTCAAAGTCAAATCTACAAAACAATGTATGTTCAAAGAATTCTAACTATCCCTGATCCTCCTATTCTATTCTCTCCCTCTCCCCTAAGAAACATGTTTATGTTTTTAGTTTGTTTTGGCCTATATCCCTTTTAAAATCTCTTTTTTCCTTTTTACTCGCTATTACCCTTCAGTCACTCATTTATCTATTGAGCTTATTATTCTCTTTCGTGTTTTCCTAATTTAGTCTTCATTTCTGAAATAAAATTTTCCCTTCATTTCGAATTCTTTCCTGGGTTTATCACTTCATTTCCAAAATTTTCAGATTCCACATTGTCATTCTTTTATATCTTCTATCAGTTTAAAAAGTTTCTTTTAGCTTGTCTGAAATATTATGACCTTCTTTACATCCGTTTCATGAACACCTTTTTCTAAGTGGCTTTTAGTGTGGGGGTGAAAATATTTCCTTGATGCCCCAGCCTCAGTGCCCTTCATCTTCACTCCTCTCTACACACCTCCACCCAGGACCCTTCCCAGGAACTGACTCAGAGATTCTACCCTCCCCACTCCTCCAGGGTCTTGATACCCCCAATTTCTGTCACTTCTCTTTATCTGTACTTTTAACCCCTCCCTCTCTACTGGAACTTTTCCTTCAGCATATAAACACGTTTGTATCTATCCTATCTTTAAAAATTAATACAAACTGCCCCCCTTCCCATCTTATATCCCCCTTTAGCCATCTCCTTCTCTTATTCTTCTCTTAGCCAACCTTTTGCAAGGTCTGTCTGCATTACTTCATTTTCCATTCCCTTGTCAACCCGTGTCAGTTAGCCGATGCCTACACCCCTCTGCTGAAACTCTTGCTGAGGTCGCAAGTGACTTCCTGGTTGTTAAATCCAATTACCTTTTTTCAGTTTTTATCTTATGTGACCTGTTTCTACTCTCAGACACCACTGACTACCTCCTCTTTCCTGAAATGCTCTCCTTTGCTAGCTCTCTTTCTTTGATTTCTCCTTCCTCAGCCAACCACATAAATTTGCTATTCTGGGGGTTTCATCCTTGGCCCTGGTCTCTCCTCTTATCATCTGCCCTCCCTGGGTGATCTCATTCACTGCCTCAATTTCCACTACCACTCCAATGTTAATCATTTCCTATTTACTACTTATTTATTTATACCCCTCCTTATTAAAAAATTAACTTAAGACCTTTTAGTAAGATATACAGTGAAAAAATTAACGGAGAAAATCTAGGCAAAGGGTGGTGGTGGGGGTCTACAAATAAGGTAGAACACAAAAATGTGGTTCTAAGATTTCTTGTAGCCAGTGCAAAAAGGAAAACAGAATAACGCATACATTTCACTATTTGCTCAATAGAAGTACAGAATTCACGGTTTTGAGACACAAGCTTTTGGTCCCATAAAGTCCGCATAAAGGGGACATTGCACTGTGTTATGGTGTGTTCTCAAAATATATTAGTATAGTAAATACAATGATGTTTTTCTACAAGCTGTTTTTTTTTTTAATAATGCCTCCCAATATTGATGAATTTGATTTTTTTTAAAGTAAACATATGGAGGGCCAAAACAATGTAGTCCAGGTACTCTGGTCTTTGACAACCAAGCCCGTATTTTCAAACATTTTAACAGCAGACTTCTTTGTTAAAAAGGAAATCTCATGCGGAGTACTAACACTTAAAACCAATTCAGTTGGAACAGTTCTGATTGAAAGGGAAAGCAGAGCCCTTGTCCTTCCATCTCCTGTCCATCCCCACCTGCCCGAGAACCTCTGAGGTTCAGCAGAACAACTTCTGGAAGCCACCATCCCGACTTAGATTCAAGGGTAAATTCAGAGAATCACATCTTGAATGAAATGCTTTAGACAATTCTCCGTAATTATACCCCGAAGCTGAACTTTGGATCAGTATTGACTAAGGACATGGGGCAACAATTATTCAGCAATACACTAAGCAAATTAGCACAACTATTTTGGAAGACAATTTGGCAATAACTTTAAAAAGTAGCAATAAGTGGTAGTGAGTTCAAGGACATATTTCCAAATACGTGTAAGTATTCTAAGTTGCCATGTAAGTACAGATCCACATGATGAAATGACTGGCCAAGTTGCAGATAGGATCAGGATTCTCACAGGCAATGGTTCTCAAACTTAAGCTAGCATCAGAGTCACCTGGAGACTTGTTAAAACATAGATTGGTACACTCCACCTGCAGAATTTCTGATTCAGTAGGTCTGAGAAGGAGCCTGAAAATTTGCATATCTCACAAATTCCTGGGTGATGCTGATGCTGCTAGTCTGGGGACAACACTTTGAGAACCACTGTTCTTAAAGAAACTTAGGGAAACCAAAGGTGGCTACCTCACCTACCCAGAGTATCCAATTGCAGGTATGTAATATTCCTCAAAATATAATTTTGAATACAATCTAACCCAGATGTACAGAGCAATCAAGGCATTAAATTGCTATGATTTAAAATGGCAACAATAAATGTTAAAACAAGAAAAATCTTAAAACATTGTTGTCATCTTGGTCTTTAAAAATATACTATTAGTAAAGATGCCTAAATGTTTGATTGAGTGATACAACTTTCTGGTGGGCAAAAAACAAAAACGAAAAAATAAAACAAAACCCCAAACCCTAGTTAACTTCTTTAATTCAGAGTGAGATTTCACATTTTTATTTCTTTTTCTGTGAACTATCTTTTGACGCTATCCTTTCACCATTCTAACAGAACTCTTTATCTTTTTCTTAACAACTTAACACAACTTGGGTCTGCCATTGGGTTGCAAGTATTTTCCAAGTTTGTCTTAACCTTGTGGTTATTTTTTAATATACATATTTTGAAATTTGTCACATTCAAGCATACATGTCAGTCTTTTCCTTAATATCTTATGGTTTTGTATTTTGAAATTTAGAAAGTTCAAAATCTCTATTGAAGATTATATTTTAAAAATTCACCTATACTTTCCCTATCAATTTTTATGGACTTACACTCTTTTTAAAAATTAATTAACTAATTAATTAATTAATTTTTAGCTGCGTTGGGTCTTTGTTGCTGCATGCAAGTTTTCTCTAGTTGCGGCAAGTGGGGGCTACTCTTCAATGCGGTGCGCGGGCTTCTCATTGCGGTGGCTTCTCTTGTTGCGGAGCATGGGCTCTAGGTGCATGGGCTTCAGTAGTTGTGGCACACTGGCTCAGTAGTTATGGCTCGCAGACTCTAGAGCGCAGGCTCAGTAGTTGTGGCACACGGGCTTTGTTGCTCCGCGGCACGTGGGATCTTCCTGGACCAGAGCTCAAACCCGTGTCGCCTGCATTGGCAGGCAGATTCTTTTTTTTTTTTTTTTTTTGGCAGGTAGATTCTTAACTACTGCACCACCAGGGAAGTCCTGGACTTATGTTTTTATGTTTAAATCATAGACTCATCCAAATTTTATCTTGATGTATCAGCTGTATTCCTTCCTCCAAACACTAGCCGGGTACTCTTAAGCTTTATTAAATTATCTAATATAAAGCTTCTCTTTTAAGGAAAAGGAAGACATCAATATTTATTTCCCAGAATTCCCTGGTGGCAAGAATCCCCTAAGGCACATATTAAAATATAAGTTCCCAGGCCCCTACCCAGGAGACTGATTAATGTGGCAGGGGTGTGTGCAGGAATTTATATATTTTAATAAGTACCCCCAGGTGATTCTTATCCAGGAAGTTTGGCAAACACTGGAGCAGACTCTGCTCTGGATCTAAATAGACAGGACCATGCCATCAGAGATTGGATCTTGACATTTCTTGAGAGGTCTGGGAATTTGTATTTCTTAGACCTGCTTCCTTAGACGTTCCACCAAATTACCCAACCACAGCTCAAATCCAAACCAAATAGGTTCTTTCTAGCACCCTCTTACTGAGACATCCCACGGTTCCCCAGGGTGTGCGCTCCCTCACTGCAACAATAAACCCAATTTGTTCAACTACATTATGGGTGTGTCCCTGGTTGTGTTTGGCTGACGGGCATTGATAAAATACAAAAGCCTCTTTGGTAGTTCTAACATCTAAACAATTGCTGTAGTATCTGTTGATTTTTAATAAAACATACACTACCTTCAAATTAGGCCATTTTTATTACTTTTAATAAACACTGTATTCTTTGTGAAAGTTAATTTGGGACACTCAGTTATACAGTTGTGTCCCATGCATATGAATTCAGCTATGTGCATTTATCTCAAGAGTAAGTTTCTAACGGTTTGGTATGGTTCTTGCTCTTACGTCTCCAGCCCCTATGATACTACATATTCCTGTGGATGTGTATTCTACTGCATATTCTAGTGGAAGGAGAGATCATCCAAGTCCACAAAGCACAAACATCACTTAACAGTAGATTAAAAATAACAATAACAGTATACAAAACAGTGATTGTAAAGAAACACAATTTTAAACACAAATACAAGCTCCAAATGGAAATATCTAAAAGTCTCTAGAGTCAGTCCTGAAGAAACAAAGACAAGAATACTGCAGTCTCATATATACACTAATATGTATAAAATAGATAACTAGTAAGAACCTGCTGTATAAAAATAAAATTAAATTAAAAAAAAGAATATTGCAGTCTCTGGAATTTATTGTGAAATGGAATTTTTATGAATCTCTACCAAACTTTTCCTAATTATTTGCATATTTGTTGCCTCATGTGAAAGAAACTTATCAAAATTACAATTAAATAAAAATGTTTTTGATCAACTATGAGTGAAGACATGTTGACAAATCTGGCTATACTGACTACTGAATGGGAATGTGCAAAGAAAAGCAGTTTTGATATAGTCAATGACAAAGATGCAGAAGCTATATTTCAAAACCAGAAACTATAATGTTAGTATTTGTTCAGCTACAGACCAATAAGTAGGTATAAGTTTTTTCCCCTTTTTCAAAAAAAAAATTATTAAATTTAATGTGTCATTTTATTACCTTTTTCTTTTTTGTATAATAATATCTTTTTGTTTTATTTAAAGTTTTACAGGCATGATTATACACATGATATTCAGCAAAAGATTTTCACTATCTGCATTTTTCACTGGCCATTATTCTTGTGTGTGTGCTTATTGAGGTATAATTAACATTATAACTAATGTTAATTATAAACTAATTAACATTAGTTTCATGAGTACAACATGATTCTATATTCATATATATTGCTAAGCAATCACCACAATAACTCTAGTTAACATCTGTCCCCATACACAGTCACAAAAAATTTTTTTCTCGTGATGACTTTCATTATTCCTTTGTTTCATCTATGATTATTACTGAATAATTGTGTTGAATAGCGAGGGAGTATTTAACAAGAATCTGCTCTGAGTATCCAACATATGAGGTGCATCACTGCAGACCAGGCTCTCTCTGCCTTGGGACCTCAGCCTGGAATGCACTTTCTCTTTCTCCTGCCAGGTCATCTTTACTCATGCTCAGGCCTTAGTTAAAGTGATACTTCTGGGAAACCACCTTTAAACCTTCTGCAGTCCAGAGCTCCTGTATATTTCCCTCCGGACCTATATTTCCTTTTTTCATATTGTCCATGCTTGTTTAACTGTTTATTACTTCAGCTAGCTTGTGAGCAGCATAAGGAAAGGGCTTGTATTTCTCCTGCTTGCTCAATAAGTGTTTGCTGAGTGCATTGAATAATGAATCCCCACCCCAGACACTTAAGGTAACAGATCAAATAAGTAATTGGCCTGAGCTACAGAGCAAGTCTTTTGGTAGAATTCCCAAAGCAGGAAATTTCTAAATAGAAAGTTTTCTAGGAGGTATTCCCACAACAAACTTGTGAGAATCAGAAGAACCAACTTCAATTTTACCTTCCCTCTATTCTTCCAGTCCCTGCCTCTCTCTGCGCTTTAATAGCACAGAAGTGCCCCAGGAAAATTCAATGTAAAGATAAAGAAGGTAAAAATCCACTAGAGATGTCTAAAAACAAATAGAATATCAAGAGGATTAGGACTTGAGGAAAAAGAGAAGAGCAGGAATGTCCTCCACCCAGAATAGAACTGTGAGGGGCAAGCACTTCCCCCCTTAACCCCTGACCTTGACAGGTACAAAGTTCTCAGAATTAGGAGGAGTGAAGGGGCAACAAACTTGGGTCTCCAAGGCTGAGGCAAACCCAGAGGAAAGAAAACAAGACTGATTCCTGGGGAGGGGATCAGAGAGCTTCCTGTTTTCCTGAGGATCCGTTGCTAGTCCAGGTCAGCAGATAAACAGGAGGCCAGGCATCCTGGATGAGCAATGCCTTGAGTTCTCCCTTGTCTTTAGCATTTTAACATGAGGATTCAGGGTGATAAACACTCACAAGTGACTCATGTTCCCAAAAGCCCTTGTATCACTTGTGTTCAGGGTTGACACCCAATCCACAGGATGGCTCGCAGGGGACCCTGAGCAGTGCCGCAGCCTTGACCATCAGAGTTGCCCCAGATATGATATGAATATCCAGTGCTGATATGAATGTCCAGTGTGGGTAATTGAGTCTGCTTGCCCAGCAGAGAAACCCAGTATTCCACATACAGAACTGCTGTACTGATTAAAATGTATGTTTTGAGGCAGAAAAAGATTCCCTACATTATAGTGGGACTGAGAAACTTGCATGTCAGGGTGAAGCCTGATAGAAATTAAACAAATGGGTAACAAACCCTTCTGGAGAGGAGCTTATAATGGAAACACTGACGGGATATAATTATGATCTGGATTTTGATCACTACGTTCTATTGAAGACACCTCCGGTATACAGTAGTTATGTAAAATACCTGTACACTGTTGTCAAGTGGCATTTTAAAAAAGCATTAAAGTTAATTTTTAAGAACCTCAAAAACCACAGTAATGATTAAATGAGGAAGCCAACACTGCATTCTCTTTGCTACAAAGGAATTCAAGAGAGGCAAGAAGAGGAGGTGACTGGTGGCAATCCACTTAAGTCCTGTCTGTTTTTCCTTCACTTCTAAGAGATTCTCAGCCTTCATAGTCTATTTTGAAGGTCTAATTGAAGGACTGGTACACAAATGTAGCCAGATAGCATTTTTCCAAATAATTAAATTCAACCAATACTTATGGATTGCTTGTGGTACACACAACATAAATCACAATTATTGCTCTCAAGGAATTTACAATCTAGTGGGAGAGAGATAATCCAAAGGCACAAACTACCAATATGCAAAGCTATGCATTGTAGATACCATGGGGCCTTAAGGCTCCTTATTTAGTTGGGAGACTAGGAAAAGCCTCTGAATATTTAGGGCTTAAACAATAGGCAAAATCTTCAGGAATAGACAAAGGTGAGGAGTGTTTAGGGCATGGCAGGCAGAGCGAACAGTAAGAACTATGGTGTGGAGGCCCTTAAGGTCTGAATTGGGCAAAGCACTAGACAAGAGAAGTAGAACTTTCCAATGGGTGATAGTCATTAGTTCGAGGTCAGCCTGGAGTGAAAGAGTGGAAAAAGACCCCATGAATGGCATGCTGACGACTTAGAACAATAAGAATGCTTTATGCGCTGAAGATTTGTTATCAGGAAGAAGTCCCATCAGAGTCATGTTAACATCTCTAAGCAAGGACAAACCTGATAATGCCCCTTAGTGACAGAATTGTCCCTTAAAAAAAAAAATAGATGTGCTTCAGATGCTTTTAATAGGTTCTAAATCCTTTTACACTTATCTTTCCTTCCTTTTTTTTTCTCTCTTAATCAAAGAATACTAGGCTGGCTCCAGCCCTCAGATGTCAAACCTCAAGCTAAGCCTGATTGAGAAGTTTGCAGATGAGAATTAAGAAACCAGAAAAAAAAAAAAAAAAGACAACCTCAGATTATACTCTTAGCATTAGACCACCCAGCTTCTGCAGCTTTCTTGTCCTTTTCTATCCTGGGCCTCAGCAGGAGGCAAGCTGGGGGCCTCAGACTAGGGAGGATTGGCTGGTCTTAGGATGCTATTATAGACAACAGAGTTCCATGTCTTGGTAGTAAGGGAAAGTTGAGTTCAGAAGGGTAAAAATGCCACTACTCATTTTCTTCTTCCAGGGTCCTTAATCTTCGTAAAAAGAATTAGTTTTAATTTTCTGAAAGCTTTTAGTTTTCTGTACATCTGTACATCAAGTCTCTAAAGAGAGCACATCTGGGGCTCTCCTCCCCCTGGTGGGAGTCCAAAGAAAGGGAAGCTTGGTAGAAAGATTCATCTTTGAAATTCCTGAAAGATTCCATTCCACTGGTTTGGTACTGACAGATCTACTTCACCAAGTCTAAATTCCTCCGCCTGGAGTTGCAGCGTGCCGCCACAGCATCGCTGTCCATGGTGCTGACAACCACTGTTCCGCTAAGCAGACATGGTTGTTTCTCTTATTTCTGAGACACTGTTGATGGTGAATTGAAGGTCCTTGTGTGCACTATGTCAAAATGGTCATAGTTGTATGTATTTTATCTTCTATCTGAAGAGTAACTTTATTTTTTACTATATTGCATAACAAAATTATGGTTTACATTTTCCAGTGTAGGTAGAGGATTCACATACACTGAGAGTTCTACCATGTTTCCATTGATGATAAAATATCTCCCCCTGGAAGGCACATGGGCTATCCACTCTTCCCCATATCTCTCTACTTATAACTCTACCTGGTTTTGAAAGTACTCTCCAATCTGATCATAATACCTGTATATCCCTATCTCCTGCTTTCAGCACACACTCTCAGCAGCAGGGAGCAATTGCCTTTTCACCCCTCACATGCTACTATCAATCCCCTCTACTTCTTGACTCATTCTGGCTCCCAGACTGTAATTCCCCTCTATGACTTTCCTTCTTTCTCATAAAAACTCTACCCAGATTTCAATGTTCAGCTCCTACCCTGCCTCCTCCATGTAACCTTCTTTGATAATCCAATTACTTCATTCTTCCTCTTCTCCAAATTCTTTCAGAATTTGTTATTTGGAAAATCTGGCATTGCATCTGGGATCATAGCACATTTGGAAGGGAACCTCAACTTTAGTTCCATGCCTGTGCCAAAACAGTGCAGTGGAAAGTGCATATGTTTTAGTATCAGACAATTTTTTTTTTTTTTAGTATCAGACAATTCTTAATTTCAGTTCTAACTCCTCCATTCCCTAGCTTGAGTTGAGGTACTTAACCTTTTAAAGCTTCCTTTCTTCTCTAATCATGAAGAAAAATGTTTAACCTATATATCATGAAATTATATATGCATTATAAATTATTTGGCATACAATAGGCCCTCAGTAAATGAGTTTTTGCTCTCTTCTTCCTCCCCACTGTAGCCTTCATACTACCTAGCACAATGTGGAACATATGGTAAATGTGACTTTACTGAAATACACAGAAAATTCAGTTTGACTACTCAGCTTTTCTGTGAAATCCACCTGCAAGGAACTGGCCATCTCTCATCAAGCACATTTTGGGCAGAGACGTGTCCACAAGGCCTGAGAGAGCAAACTTAAGAGAGACCATTAGAGTAGATGTTAAACTACTTGGCTCTTGAAATGGTTATAGTGATGGTTAATTTTATGTGTCAACTTGACTGGGCTAAAGGAATGCCCAGAGAGTTGGTTAGACATAATTTCTGGGTGTGTCTGTGAGTATTTCTGGATGAGATTAGCATTTGAATGGGTAGACTCAGTAAAGAAATTGACCTCATCAATGTAGGTGGGAATGATCCAATCCACTGAGGGCCTGAATAGAACAAAAAAGTGGAGGAAGGGCAAATTTGCTCTCTACCTGAGCTGGGACATCCACCTTCTCCTGTCCTTGGACATCAGCACTCCTGGTTCTCAAGCCTTCAGAGTTAGACTGAATTATACCACCAGTTTTCCCAGTTCTCCACCTTGTGGATGGCAGATTTGGGGAATTCTTGCCTTCCATAATCCTGTGAGCCAATTCCTATAATATTACCTCCTTTTATATATCTCTCTATATATCCTATTGGTTCTTTCTTTGGAGAGCCCTAACACAGTCATGTTCTCAGTCAAGGTCCGACGACCAAGTACAAAACTCATGGATGTGGGCACTGGCGAACGATACACGTAGCTGTGAAAATCTGACTCCTGCACAACCTGTGCCCAAAACTCTTTAAAATTCAAAGTGCAGTGTTGGAGGAAATTTTTACTCTCTACACTTGCCAAATTTTGACATTTCCCCCCTGACATTTTTATTTTCTATTATCAGAATTTCTTCTGAAAAAGAGAAGAAAAAGAAGATACATAGAATATTGGTTTTAAGTGTTATTTTTGTTCTTGAAAAGGCTTCTCATAGACTTTAAAAGAAAGCTTTTTTCCTTCAGAGATTTATTTTGATAGAATTATCTGAGCCTTGTCAGGAAGAACAAAATTTTTGTGAGCCTACCGTACCAGTAAAATGCCAAATTATATGCTGTAAGTTTTTTGTTTTATCTCTGGGTCCAGTCAAAGAGAGAAAAGATTTTGAATCCAGAACTATTAGCATTTGGAGACAAAAAAGAGCCTTCACTGCAGCTGATACCCTGGGGCTTGTTCCCCAGCCCTACAGGCTCCATCACTCAGGTGGGAAGATGCTATATCCCTCACACACACACACACACACACACACACACACACACACACAAACACTTCTGGAAATCTAAGGAGTTTACAAACAAGATCAATTTCCTCAGTAACCTCTTTAAAAAGCATTAAGTCAACTTTATAATGAGCACCAGGAGATGAGTGCACGCACACATGCACACACACACACACCACACCCCCACCAAAAAAGTAACATTTTACTGAGGGCATTAAGTCTGCACTGGTATATCCTGATCACAAAGAAGTAACAGAGTGCAGTGGGAAGAGTTTAGACTTTAAAACCAGACACATCTGGATGTGAATCCCAGTTCTACCACTGTCTGGCTCTGCTACTTTGGGCAAAGTACCTAACCTCTCTGAGTCTCAGTTTCTTCATTTGTAAAGAGGAGATAATAGTAATATCTGTGTTGAGGAGTCATGGTTAGAATTAAAAATTATATAGGTAAACATGCCTTATGTATTGGCTTGCTTGCAGTAGGAGCTCCCTAAATGGTATACTGTTACTATAAATGAAACCTGGGACTATGACACCTGAGAGACAAACTTCACGTGTTGGAGACGCCACAGGCAGGCTAGTGTGAGTGGAAAGAGGCACCAACAAGTCGGTGAGGCTGCAGAAATGAGCAGGGGCCACATCAGGTAGGAACTCATGCAACCACAGTAAGGACTTTGGAATTTTGTTCTCTGTGTGATGGGAAAGCCATAAAGAGTTTTGATTAGGGGAATAAAATTTTTTGATTATGTTTTGAAAATATTTCTTCGGTTGCTATGCAGGAAACAGACTGTGGTTGAGTGATTAGGAGGTTACTTTTGGAGTCCAGGTGAGAGCTGACAACGGTGGGAGATGATGATGCAAATGGCAAGAAGTGTTTTGAAGTGCAGTATGACTTGATGGTAGAGTTGACAGAACTTGCTGATAGACTGGGTGCATCGTATGAGAGAGAGGGGAGGAAAAATATGATTTTTAGGGTTTTGCACTGAGGAATTAGGAGAATGGAATAGCCATGCAACAGGGAAGACTGTGGGAGAAGCAGTTTGGGTCAGAGAGAGCAGGGAATGAAGAGTTCTGCTTTGGGCATGGGAGGTCTGCAATACCTATTAAACACCCAAGTAGGAATTGGAGACTGGACCTCAGAGGAGAAGTGAGATAGGAATTTGGATGTCATCATCCTAAAGATGGTATATGGAGCCACGAGAAGAGGAGATTGCCAAGGTAGAGACAGAAGGAATCTGAGGCCCAGGGCACTGCAACATTTAGAGGCTGGAAAAGGAGGAAGTCCAGTAAAATAGACTTAGGAGGACTATTCACCCCTGGATTTAGCTACACAAACATATTGGTAAGTGGAATAGTGGGGACAAAAGCCTGATGTGAATAAGTTACAGAATGAATGGAAATTGATGGAGGAAAAAAAAAAAAAACCAGTATAGGCAACTCTTTTCAGGGATTTTATTGTAAGGGAAAAAAAAGAGAGAATAGCTGGAAGGAGAAGTAGAGTCTTGAGAGTTTTTTTTTTAAGATGGAAACCATATTAGAATGCATGCTGATGAGAATGATTTAATAGAGAGGGGAAATTAATGGTGCAGGAAAAAGAAGTGAAAATATCAGGAGTGAAGTCCTTGAGTAGGCCAGAGGAGGTGAGATCTGAAGAAAGTGGGAGGGTTGGCCTTACACACAGTGAATTGTAAGAGGAAAGAAAGCCAAGTTTATGAGCAGAGATTCAGGAGGCTGGTAGAATAATTGCCTCACATATTCTAGAACAAGGCCTAGGCCAAAGCACATTACTGGAGAGTACACTGTATTGGAGATGGGGGCATTCTACAGTATGATATTTCACCACACAACACAGGGAAAGGTAATTTTGTTTTTCTCCTGGTTCCCCGCCATCGACCCCTCCTGCAGCCTCTGTGGCTTTTCTCTCCAGACTCCAGCATGGACACTGCATGCTAATGAGACAACACTTGGTCCAATCCCAGACACTTGTTTCTGAATAATCTGGCATTTTATCAGCACCTACAGCCTTGGTTTTCCTGATGAAATAAAAGGCCAACGCTCTTAACAACCGTCAACTAGCTCTTTGGTGTGGTTTGGCTCCATGTCATATTAACCCACTGGGAAGTCTGGAACAATCTGATGAAAGGAGCACACCCTCCCGCTTTTGGGTCCTCCCCCAAACCATAGCTCAGACAGCAGGGGTTCAGCTTAGTCTTTCTGGGAAGATGGAGGAGGATAGGATGTCCTGACAATTTCAACTCCACACACCCATTTTGAACATCACCAGGGCCCTCTGGCTTTCCTGAGTCCCTTCCAACCATTCAAAGGCCTTGTTTTTGTTTGCTCTCTGGCAATTCTCATGTCTCCCTCCTCTCCGTCTGCTAGTCTTCTATTTCTCCTGAATGTGATCAAAGTCAGCTTAAGTATGACTCAAGCCCTAAATTCAAAATAAAGGAAAGTCTCCTTCCTATCGAGAATTAAAAAAAAAAAAAAAAACCCAAACAAGAACAGGTTTCTCTCAGTTCAAATTTGAAAATGCCAGGCAGAAGCTGCACCTTTTAAATAAGCTTTGAGATTTCTTTGAAGATGGCAGAAAGATGGAAGAGAAAGAGGATCGGGTAGCAACTGGCTTCTGTGAAGTCCAGCTGGCACTGTAGAGCTTCCTGAATTCACAAGGGTCATCAGAGGCACTGAGATAACAGAGATCGTTGTGGCAGAAGCAACTGGAAAATGTCCTGGGACTGAAACACAGACAGATTAACATCACCCCGGTGGACACTAATGACTTGCACTTTGAAATGCCAGAGGCTCATACTGCCAGTTAAGACAAGGGAAAAACACATTTCTAGTCTCCAAAGACCTTAGATCTTTCCAAACTCTGCAGGCAAACGCAGCCGTCATGAATTTCTGCAGCGGGGCAGCCCCTTCGTGCCAGTAGGGGAATCACTGCCAGAGTTGCTATGGGCAGCGTAGTCAGCAAAGCTGATAAAACAATCCCTGAAAACCTCTCAGAAGTTAGTAATGATTCAATTTATAATTCAACACAATCAAGCCTACAGCATCTCCAAATACCAAGCTTATTTTAGTGATACCACGTAAAACACTTTTTCCTCTGAAGGTTCACAGGCTAGACAAAAGGGTTTCCAAAAAAGTTTTATGATTTACCATCAACAGATAATTAGAATGTCTTTTCAGTCACTGGCATCTGGATAAAGTAATTTTGCCCCAGCACGGGCATTTCTAGGAAGCAAACAAAAGTCAAAGAGTAGGGCGGAGTCAGATGGCGTACTAGGGGGACGCAGAATTCACGTCTCCTCACAACTAGGGCACCTACCAGGCACCGGTGGGGTACCACAGACACCTCAGGCGACGGGAGGAACCCCCAGTGACCAGGTAGGACGTGGGGCATTGGGGGAGTGAAGGGGGAGGAGAAGTGGAGGCGGGACGGGACTGGCTCCCCTGAGGGGCAGCTGGGGGAGGGGAAGGGATCCCACCCCGTAGGGGGTAAATTGGGGGACCACTGGGAGGGCAGAGGATCAAAAGGGAGTGTGACCAGGTTTCCCCTAACCACTTGGGCCCCCAGGAACCTGCTGAGATCCCGGGCCTCATCCTCTGCCCTCCGAGGCCCCCTCCAGCCACGCAGGTCCTGAGGGAGTGGGAGGGAGGGAAGGGGGAGTAAAAGTAAAGGCCGGACCTCCAGGACAGACACCCCTGAGGGGTGGCTGGGGGAGGGCAGTTCCTACAGCCAGCGGGACCCACCCGCGGTTAGGGGTCCAGTGGTGACGGGGGACACCCTGGGGGAGATGGTGGGGGAGGGGCACGAAGGAATGGAAGGGAATGCGGCCAGTGCCTTCCCTGTCCACTTAGGCACCAGGGAGCCTGTTGGGCTCAGGCCTAATCCTCTGCCCTTGGAGGCTCCCCCCTGCCTCTCAGAACCCCAGCCCCGCCCTTACACCCCCACCCAGGGCCCTACCTCTACACTCGGAGGCCCCCTCTGAGACCCCCTCCAACGAGCTGGGCCTAAACCCCACCCACACACCCTCACCCAGGGCCCTACCTCCAAACTCGGGAACCCCACACTCCAGAGACCCTCCCTTCCACGTGCTGCCTCTCCCCACCTGCACAGGTCCTAAGCATAGGCCCTGCCCGACGCTTTAAGGTCTCCCCGCACCCTCCTAGGTCCTGCCCCACCCTAAACCCCACCCCTACCTAAGTTCCACCGCCGCCCCCCCCCCCCCCCCCCCCCCCCCCGCCTAAACCTCGCCCCCATAGCCAAGGCTTTTGTTTTTTCTTCTTTTAGATTGGGGTTCTGTTTTACCTTGTTGATTCATTGCTGTTGATACTTTTAAATTTTTATTTTTCCTAATAAATCTTTTATTTTTCTAATTTTATTTTATTCTTTATACTTTGTTATTGTTCTCTCCTTTTGGCTTGTTCCCCCCCCCCCCCACACACACACACAACCTTCCTTTTTCCTTTTTTCTGTTGTGGTCTTATTTTACCTTGTTGTAGTTGTTTCAATTACAGTTTTATTTTTCCTAATATATTTTTTATCTTTCTAATTTTATTTTGTTTTTTATTCTTTGATATTGTACTGCTCCTTTTTTTTTTCTTTCTTTCTTTTCATTTTTTTAACCACGCCACGAGGCTTGTGCAAGAGATCTTGGTTCCCAGGCCAGAGGTCAGGCCCAAGCTCCTGAGGTGGGAGCTCCGAGTCCAAACCACTGGACTAACAGAGAACCTCAGACCCCAGGGAATATTAATCAGAGTGAGGCCTCCCGGAGGTCCTTATCTCAGCACCAAGACCCGGCTCTATCCAACTGCCTGCAAACTCCAGTGCTGGACGTCTCAGGCCAAACAACCAGTAAGACAGGAATACAGTACCACCCATCAAAAAGAGAGAGAAAAAAAAAGAAACAACAAAAAAATATGTTACAGATGAAGGAGCAAGGTAAAAACTTACAAGACCAAATAAATGAAGATGAAATAGGCAAACTACCTGCAAAAGAATTCAGAGTAATGACAGTAAAGATGATCCAAAATCTCGGAAACAGAATGGTGAAAATACAAGAAACATTTAACAAGGATCTAGAAGAACTAAAGGGCAAACAAACAGTGATGAAAAACACAATTACTGAAATTAAAAATACTCTAGAAGGAATGAATAGCAGAATGACTGAGGCAGAAAAACTGATAAGTGAGCTGGAAGATTAAATGGTGGAAATAACTGCCAAGGAGCAGAATAAAACAAAAATAATGAAAAGAATTGAGGACAGTCTCAGAGACCTCTGGGACAACATTAAATGCACCAACATTCGAATTATAGGGGTCCCAGAAGAAGAGAAAAAGAAAAGGTCTGAGAAAATATTTCAAGAGATTATAGTCGAAAACTTCCCTAACATGGGAAAGGAAATAGTCAGTCAAGTCCAGGAAGCACAGAGAGCACCATACAGGATAAACCCAAAGAGAAACACACTGAGGCACATACTAATGCAACTATCAAAAATTAAATACAAAGAAAAATATTAAAAGCAGCAAGGGAAAAGCAACAAATAACATACAAGGGAATCCCCATAAGGTTAACAGCTGACTTCTCAGCAGAAACTCTGCAAGCCAGAAGGGAGTGGCAGGACATACTTCAAGTGATGAAAGGGAAAAACCTACAACCAAGCAAGGATCTCATTCAGATTCGATGGAGAAATTATAACCTTTACAGATAAGCAAAAGTTAAGAGAATTCAGCACCACCAAACCAGCTTTACAGCAAATGCTAAAGGAACTTCTCTAGGCAGGAAACACAAGAGAAGGAAAAGACCTACAAAAACAAACCCAAAACAATTAAGAAAATGGTAATAGGAACATATCAATAATTACCTTAAATGTAAATGGATTAAATGCTCCAACCAAAAGACATAGACTGGCTGAATGGATACAAAAACAAGACCCATACATATGCTGTCTACAAGAGACCCACTTCAGACCTATGGACACATACAGACTGAAAGTGAGGGGATGGAAAAAGATATTCCATGCAAATGGAAATCAAAAGAAAGCTGGAGTGGCAATCCCCATATCAGACAAAATAGACTTTAAACAAAGACTATTACAAGAGACAAAGAAGGACACTACAGGGTTTCCCTGGTGGCACAGTGGTTGAGAGTCCGCCTGCCAATGCAGGGGACACGGGTTCGTGCCCCGGTCCGGGAAGATCCCACATGCTGCGGAGCGGCTGGGCCTGTGAGCCATGGCCGCTGAGCCTGCGCATCCGGACCCTGTGCTCCGCAACGGGAGAGGCCACAACAGTGAGAGGCCCACGTACCACAAAAAAAAAAAAAAGAAAGAAAAAAGAAGGACGCTACATAATGATCAAGGGATCAATCCAAGAAGAAGATATAACAATTGTAAATATTTTTACACCCAACATAGGAGCACCTCAATACATAAGGCAAATGCTAACAGCCATAAAAGGGGAAATCAACAGTAACACAATCAGAGTAGGGGACTTTAACACCACACTTTCACTGATGCACAGATTATCCAAAATGAAAATAAATAAGGAAACACAAGCTTTAAATGACACGTTAAACAAGATGGACTTAACTGATATTTATAGGACATTCCATCCAAAAACAACAGAATACACTTTCTTCTCAGGTGCACATGGAACATTCTCCAGGACAGATCATATCTTGCGTCACAAATCAAGCCTTGGTAAATTTAAGAAAATTGAAATCGTATGAAGTACCTTTTCTGACCAAAACGCTATGAGACTAGATATCAATGACAGGAAAAGATCTGTAAAAAATACAAACACATGGAGGCTAAACAGTAGGCTACTAAATAGCCAAGAGATCACTGAAGAAATCAAAGAGGAAATCAAAAAATACCTAGAAACAAATGACAATGAAAACACGACGACCCAAAACCTATGGGATGCAGCAAGAGCAGTTCTAAAGGGAAGTTGATAGCAATACAATCCTACCTCAAGAAACAAGAAACTCTCAAATAAACAACCTAACCTTACAACTAAAGCAATTAGAGAAAGAAGAACAAAAAAACCCTCAAAGTTACCAGAAGGAAAGAAATCATAAAGATCAGATCAGAAATAAATGAAAAAGAAACGAAGGAAACAATAGCAAAGATCAATAAAACTAGAAGCTGGTTCTTTGAGAAGATAAACAAAATTGATAAACCATTAGCCAGACTCATCAAGAAAAAAAGGGAGAAGACTCAAATTAACAGAATTAGAAATGAAAAAGGAGAAGTAACAACTGACACTGCAGAATACAAAGGATCATGTGAGATTACTACAAGCAACTCTATGCCAATAAAATGGACAACCTGGAAGAAATGGACAAATTCTTAGAAAAGCACAACCTTCTGAGACTGAACCAGGAAGAAACAGAAAATATGAACAGACCAATCACAAGCACTGAAATTGAAACTGTGATTTGAAATCTTCCAACAAACAAAAGCCCAGGACCAGATGCCTTCACAGGCGAATTCTATCAAACATTTAGAGAAGAGCTATCCTTCTCAAACTCTTCCAAAATATAGCAGAGGGAGGAACACTCCCAAACTCATTCTATGAGGCCACCATCACCTGATACCAAAACCAGATAAGGATGTCCCATGAAAGAAAACTACAGTCCAATATCACTGATGAACATAGATGCAAAAATCCTCAACAAAATACTAGCAAACAGAATCCAACAGCACATTAAAAGGATCATACACCATGATCAAGTGGGGTTTATCCCAGGAATGCAAGGATTCTTCAATATACACAAATCAATCAATGTGATACACCATATTAACAAAATGAAGGATAAAAACCATATGATCATCTCAATAGATGCAGAAAAAGCTTTTGACAAAATTCAACACCCATTTATGATGAAAACCCTCCAGAAAGTAGGCATAGAGGGAACCTACCTCAACATAATAGAGGCCATATATGACAAACTCACAGCCAACATCATTCTCAATGGTGAACAACTGAAACCATTTCCTTTAAGATCAGGAACAAGACAAGGTTCCCCACTCTCACCACTGTTATTCAACATATTTTTGGAAGTTATAGCCACACCAATCAGAGAAGAAAAAGAAATAAAAGGAATCCAAATCAGAAAAGAAGTAAAACTGTCACTGTTTACAGATGACATGATACTATACATAGATAATCCTAAAGATGCTACTAGAAAACTACTAGAGCTAATCAATGAATTTGGTAGAGTAGCAGGATACAAAATTAATGCATAGAAATCTCTTGCATTCCTATACACTAATGATGATAAATCTGAAAGAAAAATTAAGGAAATACTCCCATTTACCATTGCAACAAAAAGAATAAAATACCTAGGAACAAACCTACCTAAGGAGACGAAAGACCTATATGCAGAAAACTGTAAGACAGTGATGAAAGAAATTAAAGATGACACAAACAGATGGAGAGATGTACCATGTTCTTTGGTTGGAAGAATCAACATTGTGAAAATGACTATACTACCCAAAGCAATCTACCAATTCGATACAATCCGTATCAAACTACGAATGGCATTTTTCACAGAACTAGAACAAAAAATTTCACAATTTGTATGGAAACACAAAAGATCCCGAATGGCCAAAGCAATCATGAGAAAGAAAAACGGAGCTGGAGGAATCAGGCTCCCCGACTTCAGAATATACTACAATGCTACAGTAATCAAGACAGTATGGTACTGGAACAAAAACAGAAATACAGATCAATGGAATAGGATAGAAAGCCCAGAGATAAACCCATGCATATATGGTCACCTTATCTTTGATAAAGGAGGCAAGAGTATACAATGGATGAAAGACTGCCTCTTCAATAAGTGGTGCTGGGAAAACTGGACAGTTCCATGTAAAAGAATGAAATTAGAACACTCCCTAACACCATACACAAAAATAAACTCAAAATGGATTAAAGACCTAAATGTAAGGGCAGACACTATTAAACTCCTAGAGGAAAACATAGGCAGAACACTCTATGACATAAATCACAGCAAGATCCTTTATGACCTACCTCCTAGAGAAATGGAAATAAAAATAAACAAATGGGACCTAATGAAACTTAAAAGCTTTTGCACAGCAAAGGAAAACATAAACAAGATGAAAAGACAACCCTCAGAATGGGAGAAAATATTTACAAACGAAACAACTGACAAAGATTAATCTCCAAAATATACAACAGCTCATGCACCTCAATATCAGAAAAACAAACAACCCAATCCAAAATAGGCAGAAGACCTAAATAGACATTTCTCCAAAGAAGATATACAGATTGCCAACAAACACATGAAAAGATGCTCAACATCACTAATCATTAGAGAAATACAAATCAAAACTACAATGAGGTATCACCTCACACCGGTCAGAATGTCCATCATCAAAAAAATCTACAAACAATAAATGCTGGAGAGGGTGTGGAGAAAAGGGAACCCTCTTGCACTGTTGGTGGGAATGTAAATTGATACAGCCACTATGGAGAACAGTATGGAGGTTCCTTAACAAACTAAAAATAGAACTACCATATAACCCAGCAACCCCACTACTGGGCATATACCCTGAGAAAACCATAATTCAAACACAGTCATGTACCACAGTGTTCATTGCAGCACTATTTACAATAGCCAGGACACGAAAGCAACCTAAGTGTCCACTGACATATGAATGGATAAAGAAGATGTGGCACATATATACAATGGAATATTACTCAGCCATAAAAAGAAACGAAATTGAATTATTTGTAGTCAGGTGGATGGACCTAGAGTCTGTCATACAGAGTGAAGTAAGTCAGAAAGAGAAAAACAAATACCGTATGCTAACACATATATATGGAATCTAAAAAGAAAAGAAATGGTTCTGGTGAACCTAGGGGCAGGACGGGAATAAAGACACAGATGTAGAGAATGGACTTGAGGACACGGGGAGGGGGAAGGGGAAGCTCGGATGAAGTGAGAGAGTAATACTGACATATATACACTACCAAATGTAAAATAGATAGCTAGTGGGAAGCAGCTGCGTAGCACAGGGAGATCAGCTCAGTGCTGTGACCACCTAGAGGGGTGGGATAAGGAGAGTGGGAGGGGGACAGAAGAGGGAGGGGGCATTATGGGGCTATACATATGCATATAGCCGGTTCACTTTGTTATACAGCAGAAACTAACACAACATTGTAAAGCAATTATACTCCAATAAAGATGTTAAAGGAAAAAAGAAAAAAAAAGTCAAAGAGGAAAGAGCTTGCTGGAAACTTTCTCCAAAGGAAAATCTTTCAAGAACCACTCTCAGCTGCAGGAAGGGAACGTTCCCATACCAATTTGATCAGCAAAATAAATGGGGGCTTTGAGCAGTGCGGATCAACAAAAGAATATCTGGTGTGACTGAAGGAAGGAAATCTCTGGTTAAATATCTAAAACTGCAAATGGGTAGGAACTGATTAAATGTAATGTCAATCTCATGAAATCAGTCCTAAATGAATCTAAAATTCACACGTCACAGGTTTCTAAAGTCAATTTAGCGCTTACAAATCTGGTCGACAAATAACTTTCCGATGCCCTGCACCAGGTGCTACAAGCAAGGGGAGAAGTAAAACTGGACCTGAGTTCTCAATTTCTCATCCAGTTGAGAAGGCCAAACTAACAGAATGAAAGGGGCATAATTAAATGCCAAATTGTGCAATACTGATTTTAAGTTGAATATAGATTCAGAAATGAGAGAAATCAGTGTTGGTTGGGGTGGAAGAGTTCCTGGGAGGCAGAGTAGCAAAAGACCCCCAATGAACGAAGACATATTCTTCTACAGGCCTGCCTGCAATTGTCACCATCACTGCTGTGCCTTTGCATTGTGGTTATTATTTTAAAACAGTGTAGGATAGTGGTTAGATACACACTGGCTTTGGAACCCGCCTGCCTGGGTTTCAAACCTGGCTCAATCACTTATTAGCTGTGTGATCTGGAGCAAATTAGCCTTTCTGTGCCTCAGTTTTCTCATTTATAAAATGTAGTTACTAACAGATCCCACCTTATAGAACCGTTCGGAACATTAAGTTAGTTAACGTATGTAATTCACTCAATGAGTTTATAATTTGGTGTGCATCAGAATCACCTGGGGAGTTATGTAAACTATGGGGTCTGTAGAAGTTAAAGAAACTAAGCTCCCTAGTGCAGCTAATTACATTTGGGGAGATGGTGGTAGAATATAGTGTGGAGACTTTTTTCTTTTTTTTTTTTTGTGGTAACGCGGGCCTCTCACTGTTGTGGCCTCTCCCATTGCGGACCACAGGCTCTGGACGCGCAGGCTTAGCTGCCATGGCTCACGGGCCCAGCCGCTCCGCGGCATGTGGGATCTTCCCGGACTGGGGCACGAACCCGCGTCCCCTGCATCGGCAGGCGGACTCCCAACCACTGCGCCACCAGGGAAGCCCCAAGACTTTTTTCTTGGAGTGTCTTATTTCCAAGCCACTTGGTCAGCAGACCATTTCACCTTTGTTCTAGGGTGTTTCTCCTCAACCTCCTTGCACAATTTTGCTTTGGAATATTTTTGGTGTGTTAGTTTCAATTTGGAGTATTCAATTTTTTAAAAAATTCATTTATTCTTGACTTGTTCCCTTTTGTTGAAACTTTGGAGTATAGCTTGGTTATTTTTTAATCTTTCAACATTTTCAGTGTGTTATCTTTTTTTAATGTAATGAAGTTATAATCAACAAAATGATAAAGCAATGAGAACACAGAGAATGAATTAAAACAGTAAAAATAATTAAAAAATCAACTTACTGATGTTTAGAGGAAGCATGCTGTTAAAGAATTAAACCTAAAACTATGGAGAATAATGGTACTACCCAAAGTCAGTATGTATTAAGTTGGGCCTTTTTCTAGTGCAACAGCAAAAGCTCTCTGAAACCAGCTTAAGTACAAAGGTGATTTATTGGCTCATGTACCTGGTAATTAAGTCCAGGGGTAAATCTGGCTTCAAGCACAACTGGATACGGAAACACCAATAAAGTCATAAGCCTTCTCTCCAGACCTTGGCTCTGCTTCTCTGTGTTGTTCTCATTCTCTCCTACTACATACAGGTGTCTTGGTGGGGCGGGGAGAATGTCACCAGCAATTACTGATTCATGTTTTCATGGCTGATAACTCTACAATAAGGTGTCTTTCCTACCAGCTGCAGTTAAAAATTCAATGAATTATGCCATTTGCTTTATTTTGGGTCCCTATTACTCTAGCCAAAAGGATGGGATTCTCTCATAGGCTAGGCCTGGCTCATGTGCTGATCCCTTGACCACTAGTGGGGTGTAATATTGGAAATTAGAAGAAGTATGAATGTAGGGGAAACATTGTGGAACAATGACAAAAAAATGCTGACAGTCTCCTTCTAACATGCAGCGATAAACACGTATCTTTCTTGCCAAATATAATTCAAAAACGTGCTTTAATCTAATATAATTCAACTGTCCCACACTCAACGAAAACACACCACTCACTTTCCAGTGGGAGACAACCCCAAGACACACATTGGTTCTACATCCTGCTTGCTGTGCCACATTTGCAGGTGATTTGCATTCCTCCCAGTCAGGCCTGGAAAGCAAGATGGGCAGCCAAGAACAATAGCCATATCAATGTCTTTGCAACTTAATGCCATGAAAAATCCATATATTCTTTACTAAGCACAAGTAAAGTCTATTAGTTTCCCTCTCCAGCTTAAACTGAAATTATCAGAAGGTAAATTGCATAAAAGTATCCAACTTGTAAAAGAAATTACTTTCCAACCCTTGGAGAGACACAAGCTAAAACAAAATTTCGTATTACCTATTGCTCTTAGAAAATTAAATATATTTTCTAGTTCCTTAAAAACAACAACAACAAAAACTTCAGTTAAACAGGAAATTTAAGAGACCCATGTCACATTTTAGGAATTAACAATGACTGTTAATAAAGACTTCCTAAAGTTTATGTTCAGCTATTACAAGGATGATAACTGTTTTCTGTCTTGAAGGGATTTAGTTGTATAGTACATTGAAATGCCAATTACGTTTGACTACTATTCTATATTGATTTATCTGGACACTATCCGCCCTGTGGGAAACACATAAACTTTCAGCCTTCACACATGGTAACACTGGGAAAATATCAGCAATAACCCCTTGTTGCCAATACTGGTTACTTTCTTACAGTAAATGACCCTGCACCTGTCTTCCTGGTTTGTGCACTTACGAAAGAATTATTGTTTGATGGAAGTGTTGCTGAAGGGTGTAACAATGACAAATTGGACCTCCACTTATAATGAGAATCTCGGGGCTGTCTGCAAATAAAGGTCTGAGCAGAATATTTTTTGAATAATTGGGAATTACATACATGTATAAATTTGGATATGAAAAATGTAGTCACAGATGGAAGAAGCCCTTGATTCATCAGACAAGTTGCCTTAAGAAAAAATACAATCATAACTAAACATTAAATCTGCTGCTTAAAATATGTTAAGGCTTTTAAGCAAACCAGGCTTTTAAACTCAAGGCAATCACTTGGTTCTTTGCTCACAGTAGTTTGGATGTATTTGTGTGAAAATCAGAGGAGACTCCAAAAAGGCCAACAAACAATTATGAATGATCAGCTCTAGTTTTTGATTCTTTGCGATTCCTCATAAATTATACGAGGCCAAGAAAAGGTTAATTTGACCTAAGTGAGATTAATGTCCACCGCCTTGTAAATTTCCCATTCAGGGCGTTGAGTACCATACTTTCAGCTAAGAATTTTGAAGTTAAATCTTTTTTTTTTTAAACTTTGGTCTTAAATGAAAATCTTTGTCTTAGATTGTATTAGCTACAATCTCAGATATTTCATGTTTTATGTAAAATGACTTAGCAACAACAGCAAGTTTTAATGTGTGAGCAACTATTTGCTGGAGAAGTCAATCAACGATGTTGTTCCCATGAACACGTCTCCAGTTCGAAGAGGTACAGTCTGATACATTTATCTGCCTGTTTCTGTTTACCCTGCACTTATATTGACATGACTGAGTACAGTGTTTTTCAAACTCCAAGTCATGCTGTATTAATGAATAGTGAAATCAAAATACAACCAGCATTTAAGATCTTTTTCTTTATGAACACTTAAAACCATATATAAAGTAGAGAGAATAGTAAAACGAACTCCTATACACCCACCCAGATTTTAAAAATAGCAAGGTATTCACACTTGCTTCTTATGTCCTTTTGTTCTAACTTTTATTCCTTGGGGAGGTTTCTTCAAGAAAATTCCACACAGCATGTTAATTTACTTCTACATATGCCAGCATGTATCTCTAAAAATATACAAGTATTTTCTTACACAGCAACAGAGCCCATTACTACACTAAAAAAGCAATAATTCTTGTATTGTGCATTATATTCGTGTCTAAAAAAGTCTTCTTATAGCTGGTTTGTTTGAATTAGGATCAATCAGCATTTTAAAAAATGAAATAGAAAATAGATAAGTAAATATCTAATGGCATCACATGTAGCAAGGCTCATTACTGTTTTATAAAAGTTTTTGGTATGTGTGTATTTGTGTCACTTATAAAACGTATTTTCTTACCATTGGTCATAGCCACGGAAGCGTGAACACCACTGGTTTAGAGATCCTCTCCTTTACTCGATAGGCTCTGGGCAAACTTCTGTGTCCAAAAACACTTTCTGCAGTTTAAGATGTATATACAGAAAGGAGAGCTCTGTATCTTTACTTTTACTGTTCCCTCTGACTAGAAGTCCTCTCGCCATGACGTCTACTACTTAACATCTTCCCCAGCCTATGAGGGCTGAAATATCATTCCCACTATGAAACCTTCTTCTGTTCTCCTGCCTGGCTATCATTTGGCTTGTCTCTTCTTCATTCTACTCATCACACTGCCTAATGTAATGGTTATCTATATACAATATGTGTTTTATCCTGTCCTATAAATTAAGCTCATCAAATGTAGTATGAATAATTTCTTTGCCCTGAGATGTAACTTGTCCCGTGCTTTGCTTACATTAAGCATTTAACAACTGGAAAACTAAGTTAGGAATTTGGGACACTGGCCATAGATTATTAGGCAGTAAAGATGTTGGGGTCAAAAACTGGACCCCAGGGAGAGACTGGAGAAGAACCCAAATTCATGAGGTTTAGACTCGATTATGAAAAGCAACAACAATATTGATGGTAGTAACATTATTTTTCACAGTTTCCTATGCGCCTGTAAGTACGTCACTAATATTCCCAAATAATCCTGGGAGGAAAGGGTAGATATCACCAGTTTTACACATTAAAAAAAAAAAAAAAGCAGTTAAGTACTTCTGCAAAGTCTGGCTTCTAAACTGTTAAAATTCTGTTCAGAGGCTATTCTATTTACTGGGATGGGGACCCCTAATTTTCTAACCAACAGTTGAACGCATTTCATAGTTCAGAATAACTTGAGGGAGAAACCAAGGATGCTCAACCTGGGCTCCTCTTCCACTTTGTCACATCTTCTGGAGACTAAAGAAATCTGAGAACAACTTGGTTACGTCTGGACTGAAAAACAGGCAAAACCACTCTTTCTCTCTTACACACACACAGCACATACCTTGCATGTGTTAACAGCTAGTCATCCTTCAGACCTCAACTTAAAGATCCCTTCCCTGGAAACGTTTTTTGATTCCCAGGTGAGGCATACTCGCTCAAGGAAACATGTCTTTTTCCTTCAGAACCCCTGTTTCAGTGTTTAATTCATTTAGTGTGATTATTTGATTAATATCTGCCTTGTCCCTTAGAATGTAACTTCCATAACAGTAAGGACCATGCCTGCTTTTGCCCATCATATTTTTTTCTACACTTAACTTGCTGCCTGGCAGAATTTAGGGGTTTAATAGTGAATACATTCATGATTGAATAAATGAATGCCTAGACAAATTCATCAGTATTGCCTCATACTTCAAGAGGAAGCCTGGTACAAGAACAGAGAGAATCTTGGTTGCGGATTAAGGGTTTCAGAGCTAGAAGCAAGTAGAAAAGAATATGCATTCATTCTCACTACTGCCTCTACCAGCCTCATTGATTCTGCAACCACATGCCTTGTCCTTCCTTCCGTGACATTGGTTGGACTGTCTGGATTCTTACCTAGTCAATCCCTTCACTTTTGTACTGGATCCCATCCCGTCTTGCATATTCAATGTACTCTTTCTCCGTCTTATGCTGCATTATCAATTTTTCACCCCTTACTGCAGCACTGTCCAGTAGAATTTTCTATTATGATGAAAATGTTCTCTGGGCTGTCCAATACAGTAGCTACTAGCTATGTGTGGTTGAATGTGGTTAATTACTAAGGAACTGAATTTTAAAATTTATTTAAATTTAAATCTCCACTTCCCCTTCCTTCATGTACTCTTAAACTTGCTTCGCTCAATCATTTAGCTCAGCATGTCACCAAAATGGCTCTTCTAAGCATCACCAGGGACCTCTGAGTTGAGAAATCCTATGGTCAATGTTGAGTGCTCATTTTACCAGAACAGCAGCATTTTACATGGTTGATAATTCCCATGGTTGAAAGGTTTCTCTCTGTTATTTGTGAACTCACTACTCTCTCTTGGTTCTCCCCCTACCTCTCTGGCTATTCTTTCTCAGTTTCTTGTGCTGGATTTTCATCTTCGCATCCTCTAAATACTGAAGTGTCATAAATCTCAGTCCTTCGACCTCATCTTTTGTCTATCCATATTTTCCTCCTAGGTGCTTTCGTCCATTTCTCATTCATTTCTATGGCTTCAAATAATAGATACAGACTATAAACTCCCAAGTGTATCTTTAGCTCTGAACTCCAGACTTGTATATCATACAGCCAACCCCCTACTCAAACTTGACATTTGGATGTCTAACAGGCACTTCAAGTTTAATATTCCAGATTACTTTTGATTTCACCTTTTAAATCTGCTTTTCCCTCAGTCTTTCCCTTCTTAATCAGTGCCATCTCTATCTTTCTAATTGCTCAGGTCAAAAATTTTGGAGTCATTTTTGACTTACATCCCATAGCCAATCCATCAGTAAATCCTCTTGGTTCTATTTAAGTAGAGTGAGGATCTGACCCTTTTTCATTCTCTCACCTGCCACCCCCCTTCTCCAAGCCACTACCATCTGTACTCTGGATTATTGCAAAAGCCTCCTCACTGGTCTCCCTACTTTTATTTATCCTATTCCCTTAAAATCACCTTTTCAAACAGCAGCCAGTGTAATCCTTTAAAAATGCAAATGGATTCATATCACAACATACTAAACTTTCCAGTGGTTTCCCATCTCATTCTGAATAAAAATCAAAGTCCTTACTACAACACTCTGCATGATGAGGCCCAACGCCCACGGTCCCCGCCACCCCCTTTGCTCTTTCTTCTCATCCACACCGTCCTCATTGTTCTCCGAGGGGGTTAAGCATACCACCCTCAATTCCTTTCCCCTTATTTATTTTACATCACAGTTCTTATCTGTCTTCCCAAACTAAACTTTGGAGCCAATCGAATCAAAATCCAGACTTGGTCTCTTTTGTTCTCTGCTGTATCCGCATCTCAAATAGTGCCTGGCACTATTTGAGAACACTATTTATATGTGTTCAATAAATCAGTGTTGAATGAGTGAATAAATTATATCCTAGTGCCTAGTAGTATTACCCAGAGTAAATCATTTAACCTTTTTTTGGATCTCATTTTTCTCATCTCTCAAAGGAGAAATGAGCTGGATAACCTCCAAACACATTTATTCAGTAATTATTTAATGCAACCTACCGTGTGCTTGGCACTGGGTAGGTGCTTCCGCTACAGGAAAAGGTCGCACGGTTCCTGCTTTCAAGGAGCTCCTTGTCGGGCTTCCGGAAAAAACTTCTGAGCTTTCACCTGGGAATGCTTAGAATACAGCTAGGTGAAGAGGGCGCTGGAGAGTTGTCTGTACTTTTGAAGCCTGTTCTCGGCTTCCCACATAACTCCGATCGCCCCAACAGATACTGAACCGGCAAAACTTTGCTGAGAAAGCTGCTCTGAATTGTGTTTGAAAATACATACATAACTTGACTGTCAATTAGTGTTTTTACAAACTGAGATGGCATATTACAGTACTGTTTTAAAAGTTATGTTTATGAATCGAAACCTTTGGGTAACTTGGGAACTTGTAACCCAAATTTACATGTATAATATGCAAAAAATCTTTTAAGTTGATTTACATGCACAGGGTACCCTTCCAGGTCGTAAGGCTGGGGGCCTCCGATTTTATCCCCAGATTTGGCTCAGGACTTTTTTTTTTTCAGGACTCTTAATTATACTGTTATCTTGCTGGTGCATTTACTGAAGGAATGGGTGGGGTGGGAGTTGGGGAATATAATGCGTTCACCGCCAGCTTTAAAACTATACGACCTTCGTTATAATCCATCCATTTCGTAAAGCAAGGCACTGCTCATGGACTTAAAAGTTGTACCTCCGTATACCTTTACACTGTCCCCTGGCCCCAAGCACACAAATCACATCACATTTAACCTTGGAGGCCCCTAGCACAGTGCAAAGGTCCTTAACGTTCTTCCTGTCCCACACTTCTGACTATAGTACGTTCCTCTCAGTAGGCGCGGCATCTTCGGCTTGGAGCGGGAACCGCGTAACGTTGGCTACAACTCCCGCACTCTGCAGAGAAAAGTCCCACACTCCGGGTTCTTCACAGTCGGCTCTTCTCGAGAGTTCCCGGGTGTTCTCGCTAGTTGGCCCCCCGCAAGCCCTTGCGCGAACCTGGGAGGAGTCGACCTCTTCCGACTCTACCAACTGAAAAGTGAAGGGGTGGAGAGACTGAACATGCTGACGTGAAGGAAAGAGAACGGAAAGAGACGCTCCCTGGAATGATATATCAAGCTACCTTGTAATGCACATATCTCGTGGGGATCATATGTCCTGGGAGAAACAGGTTTTTCAATCTTCCAAGTTATAACAACACGTGCCTCCCCCTACGTCTGGCGCCCGGCCTTTGGTCTCTCCCGCGCCGGACGACCCCGCGGTCACGTGCTCCCCCATCCTTGTCCAGCGTGCAGCCTACGGTGGGGACGGCGGAGCCATGGCGGCCTTGCTGAGACCGGCCCGCTGGCTCCTCCGCGCTGGGGCGGCCCCGCACCTCCCGCTCTCCCTGCGCCTTCTAGCGGGCGGCCCGAGGCGGCCGCACGCCGCCTTCTGTCCTCACGCCGCTCGCGCCGGGCGCGTCGCCGGGTGAGTGCCCGGCCGCTTTCTCAGCCCGCCTGCAGCGCGGCAGTTCCTCGGGGTCGTGGACGTGGGCGAGGGCCGGGTCCCACTTGTGCTGTTTCCACACCCTCCTCGCTGCTCCAGGGCCAGGCGTCCCCGGGCCTCGTATCACGCTCCTCACCGGGGGGTTTAGGATGACAGGGTTGGTCGCCTTCGAAGGTTACGGCCACGGACGTGGCTTGCTTCCGTCATGGATCCTGCCATCGCCGCCTCGGACTCGGTCACCCTGCCCTCGGGTTATCGACGTCCTAAGAAGCTGAGAGGGGCTTTGAAGGCTGCTGCAGGGGGTCAAGTGTTACTCTTCTATGATTGACCGGCTCGGGTGTTGTCCCACGTGCAAGCGTTATTGGTGCTTAGTAACCATCTACGATTTAAGTTTCGAGAGCTTTCTTTTTGGAGGGAGGATAGGTTGGGAATTTTGGGTGAGCAAAGGGTAATTTAGAGGTGGAAGTTTAATTATCATCAGTGTGGGGTTTTGCCTCCGTTTTCTTCAGTGGAGTTTACCTCAGTATTTACGAAGATGTGCAGTGGGTTGGGAGTCGGGACAGTAGACTGTGTAAATGTCAGTGAATGTGTAAGTGGACACATTCTAGGCACTCTGTGGGAACTGGGGGTGCAAAGGCAAATTAAGTTCTCAGTGGGTGTCAAATATGTGAGTAAATGCTCTCATGGATTGAGGTTTATCAGGGGGTAAGTTTGGTATAGACTTTGCCAAGCAGAGGATAAGGAAGCTTGATGAAGGTGTTAATTTGAGTAGTATTTTTTTTTTTTTACATCTTTATTGGAGTATAATTGCTCTACAATGGTGTGTCAGTTTCTGCTTTGTAACAAAGTGAATCAGCCATACACACACACGTTCCCATATCTCTTCCCTCTTGCGTCTCCCTCCCACCCTCCCTATCCCACCCCTCTAGGTGGGCACAAAGCACCGAGCTGATCTCCCTGTGCTATGCGGCTGCTTCCCACTAGCTATCTGTTTTACGTTTGAGTAGTATTCTGATCGCCTGAGAAGGATAGATGGGCACTGAGGTTTTAGAGTTGAAGAAAAACTGATTTTGAAAGACGAGTGTTTATAAATAGAGGTACTTTGGGAGACAGCATAAGGACTAAGAGCTGAGGATCTGGAATAGACCAGGGCTGGACTGTGGGCTTCTCTATTTGCATTATGCCACTGGACAAGTTACGTAACGTTGACAGGCCTCAGTTTCTTTAGTTATAAGATGGGAGTAGTAATAGTGTTGGTGACATTGCATGAGGTTATCTATATAAAGCTCTTAACATAGGGCCTGGTTCCTCGTAAATGCTGTATTAGTTACTATAATAGTAACAGTAATAGCTGTGATTGCGTGGATTTTTTGTGGTCCTGCTTGGAAACCTACTTTATGTGTAGAATTACATGGAGGAAATGTTTTATGACTTCTTAGCAACTTAGTTATACATTTTTGGAATGTAGTCTGCTTATGACTTGGAGCCTACCTGAATTTTCTCATTAGGCCTGAACAGTTAACCTTTAGAAGTTGTGCCTCTGCTTTCACAGATCTACACTTCTTGGCTTTGAGAGAGGTTCTTTTGAGAAAGTTGTGCCAATGATTTATATTTTTCTAGTCCTTAACATCCCTGTGAGGCCAGGGGAGGGTCGATGTTACAGTTCATCTTCGCTGTTGCATTTGAGGAAAACAGTAGGGGGAAGACAATCTAGTAGAGAGGGTGTTGGTCTGCTCATCAGACCTGGGTTCCATTTACTTGCTGCATAACCTTACCTAGCCTTTTTGATCCTCAGTTCGTTGTCTGTGAAGTAGAGGTAACAAGGCCTTTCCCTCTTCTTTTAAAGCTCATTTCTTGTCATTCAGGACTCAACTTAAATGCTATCTCTTCAGAGAGGCCTAACCTCAACACTCAGTGCAAACCCTATTTTAGTTGTATCACAGCATGTCTCACTTGTCTGATATTATTTATCTGCCCGCTGCTTGTTTCCTTAGAACTTAGTCTTGTTCACCATTGTGTGCTCAGCTCATAGCAGGCAGTAAAGAAGTGTTTGTTTTCTTGTTCTCCTGGACTCTGAACATTTTCTATACAGTTTCCTACCCACAGCCTGTAAGCATGCTCACATCTTTCCCACCTGAAAAACAAAACCTTTCCTGAAACTGGACTTAACTCCACATGCTCCCCAGTCTCTTCTTCCTGTCTGTACTCCTGTCTCCTTCATTTCTTCACTTCGAATTTGCTCTTTGACCCACTGCAGTCACACCACTGGGAATAGCCATCATTGTTTTATTTATTAGCTTTTTATTATGTATTTTTAAATTTTAGAACTTATGTGCCTTCAGGAACAATTGCAAAATATTGGGGGGGAAAGCAATAAACTAAAAATCACTCTTAATTCTATCACCCACAGAGAGCCATTGAGATGTGTGTATATATATATACAGAGAGAGAGAGAGGGTGCTTTTAAAATTAGGCATGTGTGAGATGTAAGTTTATTTCATTTAATTTTTTAAGGGACTTCTTAATAACCAGATCCACTCTTGGTTTTTTTTATATAAATTTTTTTATTTTTGGCTGCGTTGGGTCATTGTTGCTGTGCGCAGGCTTTCTCTGGTTGCAGCGAGTGGGGGCTATTCTTCGTCACAGTGTGCGGGCTTCTCATTGCAGTGGCTTCTCTTGTTGCGGAGCACAGGCTCTAGGTGCGCGGGCTTCAGTAGTTGTGGCACGCGGACTCAGTAGCTGTGGCTCGTGAGCTCTAGAGGGCAGGCTCAGTAGTTGTGGCACATGGACTTAGTTGCTCCGCGGCATGTGGGATCTTCCCGGACCAGGGCTCCAACCCGTGCCCCCTGCATTGGCAGGCAGATTCTTAATCACTGCGCCACCAGGGAAGCCCCCAGATCCACTCTTTAGGCCTTGACCTCTGACATTACTGTCTCCCATTTCCCCCTTAATGAAACCCTTTTATTGGCATTGAAGATGACACCACTCTTTCTTGATTTTATTCTCTTTAGAATTTTTCTCATTTTGTTGCATCCTTTTTCCTCTGTTCATCTCTTAAATGCTGATATCTTTGGGGGGTGGCGGTGGTTGTCCTTAGTCCTTTTGTTTTCTCTTTTTTTTTCATTCCCTTTGGGTGACCTCTTCCATTTTTAGGGCATCAGCTGATACCTGCCTATCTGATGATGGCAATATTTTCCCTCCTGGAGGTGCCTGCCTGCTACTAGGCACCTCCACTTGTTGACCTATAGGTACTTCAAACCCATACATCTCAAACTGGATTCATCACTTTGCTGTACACCAGAAACTAACACAACATTGTAAGTCAACTATACTTCAATTTTTTTTTTTTTTTTTTTTTTTGTGGTACGCGGGCTTCTCACTGTTGTGGCCTCTCCCGTTGCGGAGCACAGGCTCCGGACGCGCAGGCCCAGTGGCCATGGCTCACGGGCCCAGCCACTCCGCGGCACGTGGGATCTTCCCGGACCGGGGCGCGAACCCGTGTCCCCTGCATTGGCAGGCAGACTCTCAACCACTGCGCCACCAGGAAGCCCTATACTTCAATTTTAAAAATAAAAAAAAAAAAGAAAATATCAAACTGGATTCATCTTTCCTCCCAAGTCTGTTCCTCGTGCGTCCCCTGTTTTAGTGAATGTTGCTATTTCTGTCAGCTTTATAGAGATTTTTCATTCATATTTCTTTGACACTTCCCTGTTCCCATCCTCTCTCCTATGTATTGATTGCACAAATGATTAAGTTCTGTTAGAGCTACTTCATCTGGAATGATTTCCCTCTTCTTCCAACCCCTACTTTATTCTGTAGTTACCCTGGTAATTTGATCTTGTCATTTTCCTACTTAAGAATTAGACACTGTGGTGGCTCCATTTGTTCCAGGATAAGGTGCTTCATGATCTGGAGATGCCTCTGGAGCCTCACTTCTTGTGAGTTCATTCCCATGGTGTCCTCTGTGCTAGCCATCTCAAACTACTTCAGAGTCCTCCACAGCAGGGCTTCTGAAACCGTAATGAGCATAAGAATTCCCTGGGGATCCTCTGAAAATGTGGATTCTGACTTTGTAGGTATAGGTAGGGGACTGAGGTTCTGCATTTTTAACAAGCCCTCAGATGATAAAGGTGCTGCTGGTCTGTGAACCAGCAAGGCTTTGATGGAGCACGTTGCACATCTCTTTACCTTTGACTGTGATGTTCATTGTTGGGATGTGTCTCCTCTTCTCTGTTTAATCTCTGTTGCTGGCTTCTCCCTTTGACCACTCCCTTCTTGTGCTTTCTCTCAGATCCGGAATCACTAAAGCACCCATTAACACTATTGCATGTGTACCCACCAGCACTCCAGACCTGGTTGAAGGTTCCTTGAAGGCAGGGACTTTGTCTTACTCTTTTTGCCTCCCCTGGTGTCTGACTTTGTGGCACATAGTAGATGTCAAATGTTTGTTGAGTAAATCAATGAAAATCTTAGATATTGAGGGAGGAGTATTTGTGGGATGCAAAGGAGTTTGAAGGGGTACTTAACCCATTCATGTAGTGCAGTGGATCTCCCCAAATTCACCCTGATCTTGATTTCCAGGAATGTCTGAGAAGGACAGATGAGTATTATTGAGTGAAATTATTAGAATTTATTAATACTTAGGTGCTTCAGAGGAAAGGTAAGCTTTGAGTTAAATCAGTTTGGAAGCAGATCTGGATTGATGATTATCTTAAAGGTGAAGAGCACATATTGCCCTATGACAGAATGATGTGACTTCTAAAATTGAAAGGAGAGAAAACTTTTCCTTGTTTACCTCTCATTGAAAAAACATTCTCAGCACATCTTAAAAGTCTGTCTGGGTCCTTTGGAGTTGCGATTCAGCCTCTGCTCCCTGTGGGTTTAAGTTTATCAATTACAGAGGACTATGATAGGCACATGTACAACATGTTATGTTTGTGCTATCCATAGAGAGGAATATAATACTGTGGCATTTCAGAGAGAAGAAGGAAAGAAACATTTGTTTTGTGGTAGGGGATTGCTCAAGTTTAAGAGGCCATGTGGTAATGAGTAGTGAGAATGTTCCAGGGGAAGAAAGAGGTGGAAGAAACTTGGAGGCCATACTTTTATCCTGTGTGTCTACGTGGGGTGGGATGTAGTGGAAGTTGATACTGCAAAAGTCAATTTCTTTTTTTAAAAAAATAATTTATTTTTGGCTGCATTGGGTCTTTGTTGCTGCACGTGGGCTTTCTCTAGTTGCAGTGAGCAGTGGCTACTCTTGGTTGCGGGTGCGCGGGCTTCTCATTGCGGTGGCTTCTCTTGTTGTGGAGCACAGGCTGTAGGCACGCGGGCTTCAGGAGTTGTGGCACACAGGCTTAGTTGCTCCATGGCATGTGGGATCTTCCCGGACCAGGGCTCGACCCTGTGTCCCCTGCATTGGTAGGCGGATTCTTAACCACTACACCACCAGGGAAGTCCCCAATCAATTTCTTAAAGCTACCAGCGTTGATTAGAAAGTTGGTCGGAAGCCGTTGGAGGCTTTTGAGAAGTACAGTTCTTGACAAAGTTTACAAAGACCCTAGGAGAAATAGGGACTGGGGATAGATAGACCAGTGAGGAACAACATTGATACATACTGCAGATTAGGCTTAATAGGGCCACAACTAGGTGGTACAGAACTGAAGAAAAGATACTTCCTTTTCTGAAGGAAAGAGAACAGGAGCTTGGAGAGAATGTTAGAATTAGGAAGAATTGATTTGGAGATTAGGATAAATAATAGTACCTTTGGGGTAGATCTTTACCATTGTCAAACTGTGTTTGTATGAATTTATCACACACACGTTTCATCTTCTGTGGGTTGATATTACAAGTTAGGAAACTGAGGTTTAGAAGGGTGAAGTAATTTATCCGGAATCTCCAGTTGGGATTCAACTGCAGATGCTGTGATTCTCAGTTCCCAAGTGCTTTGAATATGTTGTGTTTTAGGTGCTAAAGGGATTACTTATGGACATAAAAACATTTTTTAAAAAAGGCAATACATAATACAGTATAAATTGAGGAATTAGAGACTATCACAAGTAAGCAAGCACATGATAAGATCTCAATGTAAACTCTGGAGGGCATCTCTAGAATAATCTAGTCTATCCCACTCTTGCTTTATATTGATAGATTCTACAGAGTATCTTGCTCCACGTGACATCTAAGGTCCCAGCCTGGGTAACTGACTCTTGTTAGTTCCTGTCATAGCTGAGACAAAGGAGACATCCCTTTGGACTGGAGGAGCCTGAGATGGAGGGGACATCTGGATAGGTGGAAAGGAATGGCATTGGTGTTTCAAGTCAGAAGACTGTTACCAAGTGTAGAAGGTTTGCAAGTGACTTTTTTACTCTGAAGTTCTGTGACTTACCGTAGAGCATAAAGCAGTGTTTGGGGGACAGCTTAGCTGGGCAAGAGTTTTCGGAGAACTGAGGTCTTGGAAAATTCAGGGAGAATTTTTCAGGGAGAAAGTTCATTGTGACAGCTTTACAAAAGATTTTTTAAAAGATCAAACAGCAGATATTTATTGAGTACCTTCTATAATAAGAACTATTTATTGAGCACCCTTTTGTTAGGAATCTTATTTTTTATGTGATCTTTACAAGGTAGGTACTTTTTCTCACTTGAGGGAACTAATGCTTAAACCAAATACCTTTCCCAGAGTCACGTACCTGTTAAACAGCGTAGCTTGGATTTCAGTAGGCCTTTTAAAATAAGTCTTGTACTTTCTGCTAATACATTTTAAAAAGAAGAAATGATGTAGTTAATATTTATTATGCTTAATTTGCTGGGTCCTTTATGTATACTTTTCTCAGTGTTGCCCAGACCTTGGGCATTTGTGTACTGCCTTCACATTTTTTTGCCAAATCTAGTACTACCTAAACTATTATTTATGTTTAGCATTTTTCTTTTCATTGGGTTTAGGTTTAAACTGACATTTTATAACTTAATTTTGTTTTAAGCAAGAATTCTAGGAAGATAAAGAGCTAGATGCAATAGTTATTTTAAACTATTTATTGAAGTAAATAAAACTACAGAAATAGAAAGTCTTTGTCTACATGCTATCTAAAACCATTTTCCTGGCAGAAGTGCAATATTTTGGGAAACACTGCATTATCTCAGTCTTTGTGATATTCCTGTGCGGTGAATACTATTATCTCTGAGATTTTACAGGCTTAGAGAGAGTTGTGGTAACTTGCCCAAAGTTACATATCTTAGAAATGGCAGAGCCTGAAATCAGGACAGTCTGTTTGTTTGTTTTTTCCCCTTCCAATGAGAATGTCTTGAATGGCCTAAATTTTGCATAATGGCTAACCGTTTATCCTTTTTTTTTTTTTTCATATAATTAGAGACTTTTGGCTTACAATTAGTGATAGTTCCCAGGAAACATGGCAACAGATATAAAAAGAATATGTTAGACATTTCTTATTGGAATCTAGGTTTCTATTGAGTCTGGTGTTAGCAAATTTGGAATACTAGACTTCTCAGTACAAGCTCTTCTGTTCTTAAGCTTCTTTCTTTTCTCCTTATAATATAGACTTTACAGTTAGGGGCCATGTTGGAAATTCTTAATTTTTTTAAACACATAAAATATTCCTGTTAAATTTGACTCTAAACAAGAATTTTAAGGACCAAAATTAGGAGTAATTGCCAAAATTTCCCCTCCTTATCCCAATAACCATTTTACATTTTTACATTCAAGCCCACACTCTGAAAGCTGGTGTGTTTCCACTATGCCATGGAGCCTTCTGTTTTTGTCTCTAAGATTGTGCTTATCAAGTGTTATGAAAATGATAACATAATACGATAAGATGTATACAGAGGATTAATCGAGACTCTGTAGGGCTCTTTTACATGAATTTTTCTCTATTACATGGAAGTGAGAATTAACAAATTGTACTGGCAAGACTTGTTGCCTGGAATTTGCAGTTAAATCAGGTGGGAGCCTTGGTGATTCTCATCTCCGCGCCCACCCTCTAAGCTTCAGTCTCTCACTTGGACTGCTGCAACAGCTTCCTAAATGGTATCTCTATTAAATTCTTGCTGCTGTCTAATTTTTGGTCCACCCTGCAGCTAGACTGATCTTTTCTAAACAGAAATATATCATACCACAACCCCTGCTTACAAAACCTTCAGTAGGGTTATATACAGTTTTGTACTTGGAATGAAATCTGGATCCAGAATAAAATCCAGACTCCTTACCTTCACAATCCTCCATGATCTAGCCCAGCCGTCCTCTCCAATCTCATACCATCTGTTGCTCACGCACTTGGTCTACTGACTGTTCTACTTGGCCTAGAATACTCATCCTCTGATATCTGTATGGCTGCTGCCTTTCATCCTTAGTTAAAAATTTTGAATGTCATCATCTTTGTACATTTAATCCAAAGTAGAACCCTACTGTTGTTTCATTGGAGTCATAGAACTTAACACAACTCGTGGGTTTTGTTGTTTTGTTTTTTAAGTTTAACTAATTGATTATCAGGTTTACTTACTAGATAAGTAGAAAGGCTGATCCTAGCACAGTGCTTTATACATAGAAGGTGCTTGATAAATCTTCTTTGAATCAATAAATGAAAGAATTTAGGTGTTGTGATAAAAGTAAAAAAAACAGTTATAGGATCCTAAAGAGGCAGTGGCATGAGACGGTTTTGGGGGAGATTGATCTGGCAGTTGTATGAAGAAAAGCTGAAGCCTGAGAAACTAATATGAGTTTTGTTGCAAAAATCCATGTGTTCTGGATTGAACAAGGAACTCAGAAATAAAGAGGTATCTGAGGGCTCAACAGATGCGCTGTGAAGGATGAGAGGGATTGAGCAATTATCCTAAGATTTTGAGCTTGAGGGAAAAATGTAAAGGTGGTGTAGTCAGTAGCAGTGAAGAAATTTGAAAGGAATACCAACCACTTTTAGGAGGAGTCATTGTTTTTTGAATTTTTAACATGTTAAAACTTAATTGGAATCAGTATATACATAAAATGTATAAAATAATTATATACTGCAACCAAGTTGGGTTTATTCCAGGTGTGCAAGCCTGGTTCAAGGTTTGAATAGTCAATTGATGTAATCAACCATATCAACAGACTAAATAAAGAAAACTCAAGTAGAATAGTTAAAATAAGGGATTGGTGAGAACATAAGAGAAATTTGGATACCTATTGCCTACAGAATGGTTCAGCAAAATATGCTTCTGTGAGAGCAGCATTGTGAAAATCAGTCTTGTATTTTATAAGCATGTCATAAAATCCAAATCCTGTCGTTATCAGCCATTGTAGACTTCCCCTTATCTCGTCTCACATTCCCTGCCTAGGTTTAATTTTTACCACTTTCCAGTGTGAACTGCCTGTTGCAGCCAGATTAGTTTCCTTGATGCCCTTCCGCCATGTTGAGCTCATTTCAGAATGAAATTACCCATGTACAGGTACAGGTCCTGTCATTTAACTAGCTTTTACTGTGACTTTGGGCAAGTTACTTCACTTTTCTTATCTGTAAAGTCAAGATTATAGTCCTAATTTTCTATTACCTTGCATGTCTTAAATGCGTAATAAACATTAGCTACTGACTATACCTATTCTATCGCTGTATCTTTAAACTCTGATAGCTCTAGAGTGATGCCCAATTGGCTCATAATAGCAGTGAAAAAGGAAGAAGAGAATAGGGAAGGGAGAGTTTTAAAAATGTATGTGATTAGTTTGGTGTATATTCAGAGTTTAAAAGGAATGAATAACAGTTCAATAAAAAGTTTACTTGAAAGAAATAAACACTGAGACTATCCAAAACATACAAAGAACTCTTAAAACTCAACAATGAGAAAACTTAATGACCTAGTTGAGAAATTAGCACATCTGAACAGTTCACCAAAGAAATACTGAAGGCAAATAAGCATATGAAAAGATGCTCATATCATATGTCATTAGGGAATTGCAAATTAAAACAACAGTTAGATACCACTACATGCATGTTAGAATGGCTAAAACACCTATGGCATCTGTGGTGAGATGTGGGGCAATAGGAACTCTCATTTATTGCTAGTGGGGATGCAAAATGGTACAGGCATTTTGGAAGATAGTTTGACGGTTTCTTACAAAGATAAATAAACATAAGCTTACCATATGATCCAGCAGTCACACTCCTAGATATTTACCCAAATGAGTTGAAGATTTCTGTCCACACAAAAACCTGCACATACATGTTTACAGTAGCTTTATTCATAATTGCCCAAAATTGGAAGCGACTAGTATGTCCTTCAGTAGGTGAACTGATAAGCAAATTGTGGTACATCCAATACAGTGGAATGTTACTCAGCACTAAAAAAAATGAACTATCAAGCCATGAAAAGACACAGGGGAACCTTAAATGTGTATTGCTAGGTGAAAGAAGCCAATCTGAAAAAGATTACGTCCTGTATGATTCAACTATATGACATTCTGGAAAAGGCAAAACAAGACAAGTAAAAAGTGGTTGCTAGGGGTTCAGGAGGAGGGGGAAGGGATGAGTTAGGTGGAACATAGGGCATTTTGAGGGCAGTGAAATATTCTGTGGTTCTGTAATGCATGTCATGTATTTGTCAAAGCCCATAGATATGTACACACAGAGCGTGAACATTTTTGTATACTATAGACCTTAGCTAATAAAAATGTATCAACATTGGTCATCATTTGTAACGAATGTACCACACTAATACAGAATGTTAATAGAGGAAATTAGGTGGACGGGGAAGAGGGTCTAATACATGGGAACTCCGTACTTTCTGGACAGTTTTTCTGTAAACTTAAAAATGCCTTGAAAAAGTAAGGCATTGATTTTTAAAAGTGACAGGCTTAATAGGGGAGCCTGTTAATTAGGGAACCCATGGAAGCCTGTTTATAATAATCTAATAATAATCTAGTCCTTGTACCTTTTTGAAATATGGACGCTCAACTATAAAATCATTATTTTTTTCACTAAAGAGTCAAAAAACACTAGCACCCATTATAAAAAAACAACAAAACCTGAGAAAAATAACTTTTTAAATGCCAGATTTTGCCAGAGAAAATTCATGGGTAACCTGGAAGTTGGTTGTGAGTGCTGGAGTCTCAGGAGGGAACCTGAGAAATTTAACTCAAAAATATAAAGGAGCCATTTATGACACTTGGGTGAAATGATAAAATAATTTTCCCTTATGTGTTTACATCACTTGGTCATCAGGTTTTGGAGGCAGTGCATTCCAGCTTGTTCAGGCCTGATGGTTAGGTTCCTACCTTGCATGGACCCACCTTAACCCCTGCACTTGTTCTTTCCTTTCTTTTCTATCACAACATACCTATCGTTCTAGGCTGTGAACACACCCTTTTTCCTTCAGGGTGTGTTCAAATGAATTTAAAAATAAATTCTGTGTCAAATAAATGTAGAAAGCACTGCCATGTGAGGAAGCACTGGAGAATCTTTTTTTTTTTTTTGTGGTACGCGGGCCTCTCACTGTTGTGGCCTCCCCCATTGCGGAGCACAGGCTCCAGACGCGCAGGCTCAGCGGCCACGGCTCACGGGCCCAGCCGCTCCGCAGCATGTGGGATCTTCCCGGACCGGGGTACGAACCTGTGTCCCTGCATCGGCAGGCGGACTCTCAACCACTGCGCCACCAGGGAAGCCCTGGAGAATCCTTTTGAAGAGTGAAGAATCCTTTGACTTAAATATGTAACTCTTCCCCTCCCCAGTTTATTTTATAGTAGATTCATATTTTGACTTAACTACTTAAAGCCAAACACACGTGAAGGAGACTTAGCAGCATTAAAGATTTATTTTGTGAGAAAAATTAGCTTTAGAATGTTCAGCATGCAGTGCTGGTTTGTTAACGTCTCTGTTTTCTGCCTGGATTTTATTTGTGTTTGTTTGAACTTACATTTTATTTTATTTTTTAATATTTATTTATTTATTTTGGCTGCACAGGGTCTTGGTTGTGGCATGTGGACTCTTAGTTGTGGCATGCATGCGGGATCTAGTTCCCTGACCAGGGATCGAACTCGGGCTCCCTGCATTGGGAGCGCAGAGTTTTACCCACTGGACTACCAGGGAAGTCCCTGATCTTACATTTTAAAACTGCATTTTAAACAGAGGTTTTATTTTTATGCCCCTTCACAGTTTATCAGATTTGGGTTGTATAAAAAACATTGACAAATACACTTCACTACAATTTTGAAATCTCTTATGTTATTAGCTTTCATTGTTGAACAATATTATTGCACACTCTCCTGAACCTGACACATTGTTCTGGGTGATTTAAAATAATATTTTGTGTTTGCCTGACTAACAAGGGCATAGGTTAGTAACAGCCAGACAAACAGCCAGAGAAAACTTTTGAAAATAAGGGATAAGTATATGTAGGCATGTATCTTCTGTGGTTTATAGGTAAAAATCTAGCATTTAATTAATTCAGTTCATTTAACTAACTTTAATCAATTAGCCATCTGCAAGTGCTGATCATTAGGCTTCTTAACTAAACAAGATAAGACATTGTCTTGTTTAGTTACTATTTTGATTTTTTCCATTGTTTTCCAGTCTACTGATTTACATAGGTGGAATCATTGATGGCCAGAGTGATTTGTCCCAGGTCACAGTGGTAGAATTTCTAGTCCGAGTATCAGTTATTGCCTCTGTGTTTTACATAACCTTGTTGTGAAACTACTGGTGTAGCTTTCTTTAATGTAACATCAGGTACTTAATCATTCAGTTTTGTGACTGGTTTTCCAGGTTAATAACATAGGATAGGAAGTCAACAATTTTATTTTTAAACTCACTAGTATGTAAATATTTGTTTTGGTAATTGTGGTAAAAAATGTGCACATGCTAGAAAAATGTGATTGTCATCCTAAACGCATTCTCAAATTAGTAAGTAGAGTGTTTTTACATTATACTTAGTTACTATATACTTAGTATTATTTAGTTATACTTACTGGCTACTTCTGAAAAGTCTAAGATATTTGGAGGTAAAGATGTAAATCTCTGAGAATTAGATAATTTTGTGTGAGATTTGAATGCACAGAAAGAGTTTAAATTCAATTCAAAGATTTATGACAGGGTTTCCTTCACACATAAGGATTATTTCTAAGTTTGATGTTTGTAAATCGGGTAGAGCCTATTTCTACAGCGTAGAATACCTCTGATTTCACGTTTTGGAGCGTTTGGTCTGCATGCTAGACCTCTTTTATTAAAATGTTGAATGGTTTAAAGGTTGTTTGCTTTTTATACATATGTACTAGTCTGACCTTAATTTTTTTTCCTTTTGACTTTCCCCAAATTAATGATGTTTAACAGCAGAAATCTAGTTTTATATTTGTTGGTTACAGTTGTTAAAATGATTAGAAAAGTATACAGTTAGCATTTTGACATATGAATTGAGAGTTGAAACATCACTATAAAATGTTTCAGATTTATTTAGAAAGATGGGAAATTCTTTCGTTGTTAATGATCCTTTAAAATGTATAATTTTAACTTGGAAATTGGTCTTCTTAATAATTCATAATAAGCAACACCTGGAAAGCATTTGAAGACTGCTTTAGAATTCTTCAGAATTTTAGATATATTTTAGATCTCTTGTCTCATTTGCAGAGGTGAGAAGAGCTTTGTAGCATAATCTTCATTTTCCTTCACTGACTTGGTTTTGGTTAAGGGAGATTTAAAAACACTTAAAACATACTGTATTATTGTCTTAGTTTGAGTTGATTCCATGTGAAAAGTTATCCAGATATTGTCAAACAGTTATTCAAGAGGTTAATTTGCATGCAATTTATGTGCATGTGACTTCATTTAAAGCAAAGGTCAAAACTTTCTTCCCTACCAATTTATACTTCTCTGTGCATTTTTGCTATTGCGCTATGAATTTAGGTATTTAGTAACTAATAAGAAAGCTTTGTATAAATTTTACTCACAAAGATGACTTATGTGGTTAGTAGTTGACATAGTTTATTTCTAATTGTCTTTCATTTTGTAGAGCGCTACTGAGCCAAGCCAGGCTGTATGCCATTGCTGCTGAAAAAAAGAATTATCTTCAAGAAGAGGCCACTTCTTCTCATAGAAGGAATACCAGTCAGTTTGATTGGGCTCTAATGAGGCTAGATAATTCTGTCCGAAGAACTGGGCGCATCCCTAAGACTCTTCTACAAAAAGTCTTTGATAACACCTGCCACTCAGGTATTTCAAGATTTTCTGTTAAAAAAGTTGAACTTAAGTAGTGGTTTGGTGGTAAGCTCATTATAGAGCACATTACTTGATACTTCAAATTTTGTTATTTCTATTCATGATTTTATGTTATGATTGTGATCTGTTTTTCCAACTCATCAGAGCAAAGTTTTGAGTAAAACATTTTGTTTTGCATGTTTATTTCAAAATCAGCAAATAAAAATGGTCTTCTCCCACAGTTTATGAAGGAATCACTTTGAGTGGTAAATTTTCTTGGAAGATATTAGTTTTTCTTCCGTTGTATAATGTCTGCTTTCCCTAAGATAATCACATATGACAAATTCCCAGAAAGACTGATAATCACTATTTCCCTTTCATTTTCACTTAGCTATTAAAATTTATTTGAGTCACTTATGCAACTTTGATAATCTGATAGAAACTTGCCCTGAACACCCCCCCCCGAAAAAAAACCCTAACCACACATGCTCACACAAAAGCCCACGTGCAAGCCACACACATAATTTTGTATATAGTTTGAGAGCATTCACCAGCTTCCCAAAGCCCATCCATGATTTCAGTCACATTAAGCTGTAGAATCTAATGATGAGGGATACTAAAGAAGTATCAGTAATAACTTGCATTTAAAGACAGTTTTTATCATTTTCTCTCTTTGATTTATTGAGTTGTACGGCTATCACCGCAGTCAATTTTAGAACACTTTTATCACCCCCAAAAGAAACCTCCATGCTCCTAAACATCAGTCCCCAGACCTCCATCCCTTCCAGCCCTAGGCAACCACTAGTGTACTTCCTTGTAGATTTGCTTATCCTGGATACTTTATATAAATGGAATCATGCAATAAGTGGTTTATTTTTGTTTTTGTTTTAAAGTCGGCTTTCAGAGACATGTGGATAAAGGGAGAAGGAAGTTAATATTTTGTAGAGGATTATAAACCTAAGTTGGATATTCTTGGGTTTTAATTGTACTGCTTTGTACTATTTTCATAAGATACTGAGAAGTTTAGCCTTTCTATTGCAGTAAGCACTAAGTTCTTTGTAGTCTTGCAGATTGTATAGATTTATAACCTTAGCTTCCCTAAGAAAACAGATCAGTTTTAAAAACTTGTAGTAACATTATAAATGATACTTGTTGATTGGGATAGGATTTTTCTGATTTATGAGTACTCTTTTAATATTATCTTTAGTGAGGCAGGAGATTTTAAAATATTTACAGATTTCAACTTAAGTTTTGATATTTATCTGCATGGTATTGTTACTATGTTAAATATTACACGTTAACCTGTTTTCATAGGTAGCCGAGGTGGTAATCAAGCCTTGCTTCTGCTGCGCAGCTGTGGTTCTCTCTTGCCTGAACTAAAGCTCTCAGAGAGAACAGAATTTGCTCATAGGATATGGGACAAACTTCAGAAATTGGGTATGATTGTATGAATATATGATGTGTATGAAGGGTGTAGATACTTTTTCTTTTAGTAAAAAAGAATTTCTTTTCATAAATGCTGTAGTTCAGTTTTATGGAAGGGTTTTACTTGATTCATATTTTTTTGTGATATGACTTATTTGGTGAGTTATAGTGACATCTAGGGGCATTAAGAATAAAATAATTTTTCATAACAAGTATTACTTTTAGGATAAGTTAAAAAGAACGAAGTAGAAAGACATTTAGTCTGTCAAAGTTATAAGTGCACATACTATTTGACCAAGCATTTCTATTTGTTAGAATTTATTAACATATCAAGCATTTCAGTGTTTTAATATGTTTATACTTTAAAAAATTCCTTTTGACGTACAGTTGATTTACAATATTATATTAACTTGAGGTGTACAACATAGTCTGTTTGTTAGAGTTTAGATAGATATACTCACATGTGCAAAAGGATATTCTTCATTGTAGCTTGTTTGCAAAAGTAAAAATTGGAACCAACTCTAATGTCCCTCACTAGAGGTTTGGTTAAATAAATTATGGAGTGTCTGTAAAATGGAATACGGTGCAACCATTAAAAGAATGGAGTTCTTCATATACTAATGTGGGGTTTTCTCCAAAATATAATTAAAAATTAAGATGCAGAACAGAGTGTATAGTTTGATACCATTCTGAAGAAAAATGTTTATATGTGTATGTGCATATGATATTAAAATATTTCTGGAAGGATGATAAACACTAGATACAATTTTTACTGTATACTTTTTAAAAAAATTATAGTTGATTACCCTATACTCTTTTATACTTTTTCATTTTGGGGCTATGAATAGTACCTATTCAAAAAATAAAATAGTTTAAAAGATCATTTGATAAAATTCAGTGTTCATTCCTGATTTAAGAAAATCTTAACAAAGCAAACTAGAAATATCTATATGTCAGTAAGTCACATAATTTAAAAACACATGTTGAACTGGGAGAAATATTTGTGAGAATGGTTATATTCTAAAATAGAAAAGAGCCCTTACATAGTAGTCATAACATTAATACCTCAATAGAAAGATAGACACGCATTACTTTCTATTATAATTGTTCACAAACATGTCTTTTCTCTATACTGTATATCCTTTGTGAGAGTAGAATTCATAACATCTTTGTTTTTCTCTTTGCCAGTAGAATAATGCTTTGAACTTATTACACTTGTTAACTAGTTGTTGAATTAATATTGTTAGAAACCTGGTAGATTGCCACCATGACTCTTGTTCACAGACTTTTTTTAAGCTGTAAGAGATTTTTTTAGCTTAGGTAATATGTCCAAAGTTACAGAATGAGCTGTGACAGATCCGAGACTGGAACTGAGTTTTCCAGACTAAAGGGGATTCTTTAGTCCCCTTTAGTCTGGAAATGATAGGCTCTCATTTCAATGTTGCCATATGCTAAATTTTTTTTTTTTTTTTACGATACGCGGGCCTCTCACTGTTGTGGCCTCTCCTGTTGCAGAGCACAGGCTCCGGACACGCAGGCTCAGCGGCCATGGCTCATGGGCCCGGCCGCTCCGCGGCATGTGGGATCTTCCCGGACCGGGGCACGAACCCGTGTCCCCTGCATCGGCAGGCAGACTCTAAACCACTGTGCCACCAGGGAAGCCCTAAATTTTTAAAAATAGAATTACTTCTGGTGTACTTCTTGGCCACATCATGATAATATATGTCTCCTTAAGTTTTGTTATTCAGGTTATTTATCTTTTCTGGAGTGTTCTTTTGTTTCTTACTCTTTAAGTCAATCCATTTTTCAAGCTATAATTTAAATCCCTCCTTTCTAGAGTTTTACCTCCAGTCCCAATTAGTGTCTCATCAGTTTCCTGCATTAGAATTGTGAGTTTGTCTTTTTTTTTCTTTGGCTGCATTGGGTCTTCGTTGCTGCACGCGGGCTTTCTCTAGTTGCAGTGAGTGGCAGCTACTCTGTGTTGTGGTGTGTGGACTTCTCATTGTGGTGGGTTTTCTTGTTGCGGAGCACGGACTCTAGGCATGTGGGTTTCAGTAGTTATGGCACACGGTCTCAGCAGTTGTGGCACACGAGCTTAGTTGCTCCGCGGCATGTGGGATCTTCCTGGACCAGGGATTGAACCTGTGTCTCCTGTACTGGCAAGTGGACTCTTAACCACTGCGCCACCAGGGAAGTCCCTGAATTTGTCTTTTTAATAGATATTCTTCTCTTGGAGGCTGATGATCTTATCTTATTCATATTTAGATCTTTGTCATGAACCTTCCAGTGTTTTGCACATGTTGGGTACTAAAGTAGTAATAGTTGAAATTGTAGAAAATGTTCAAGCAAATTTAACTTGACTTCAAAAAAATTCAAATTCTACTTCATTAAATAGTAAATCTGTTAATATTAACATGGTTCAAATGCAAAAGGTTCAATAAAGTTTATAGTGAAAGGCTTTGACCTATGTTCCCCAGACACCCAGTTCCACTCTTGGGGCCAGTCAGTCAAATCTAACTTAAAAAAAATTCTCTAAGAAAATAATCACATTTTGGAAAAAGATAGATGTAATTTTTTTAGAAAACTATTTCTTACAAAGGCTGTTAATCTATTTGGGATTGCAAAAAACTTTGATCACTAGAACTCTGGTTTAGAGACAAAGGTAGGGAGGGATAAAAACTACTCTGAACAAAAAAGTGCAAACATGTTTTTAAGTATTGGTATTAAGGACAGGTCCACATTTAATATATTTATATAATCTTAATGAAGGGGACTATATAATGACATCTTAAAGTTTTCAGATGACACCATATTTTTCTTGAACAGTAAAATGCCAAGCTAATTAACATAACTACACATAAAAAGCCCTGTGAGATGACAGAAAAGTGACAGGTAACTTTTACTGTGGGCAAGCACAAGGTAATACATGGAAGAGAGAATAATTATCCGAAATACACCAATGGATGAGCACTAATCTAGCAAGAAACCTGGCTTTTATCTAAAATAGTAATATTTTAGGATATTCTTTCAGGTTTGAACAAAATAAGTATAAGATAAATGTAAGTGGATGACAATTTACAAAATTATTACATAATGAGATTGAACAAGAACATAATATTAAAACATTAAAAGTAATGGACAGCAGAGCCAGAGCCATGAGATAGTATTAGAGGTATAAGGGTATATGGTAAGGTACATAAGGAAATGCTATTATATAGCTTTTGATTATTAAAGTAAGATATTTTAGGATTATGTCCCTAAACTTTGAGTTTTTAATTTAAATTTTAAAGATTTTAATTTACTCTATGAAAGATACACTATGTATTTTTAAAATATTATTCTTCAAGAAATGACCCATGAAATTAACTAGACATAATAGTAAATATGGGGATAAAATTTTTACTGAATTTCACAGAAACGTTTTTGTCATCTGTAGAACCATGTCAATGTGGCAGAAATAAAGAAATGAAACCCAGTTATGTTAACATTGATCTTGACTAAAATCTATGAAAATCCAGAGTAGATGTTACTTATCTGGATTTTCAGCAGTTTCCTCAGCTTTTCCAGCACACTAGAGTAAATACCTTTATAAAATTATAGAATATAACTTCCTCAGCCTTAGAGCTGTAGCCAACCATTGTTAAGAGTTCAGCTTGAGTTGATGGTTTTTTGAAAGTTCTCAGACACTACATGGTAACCCTGTTGCCTAATTATATTACAGATGTGGACTTGCATATGGTTTCCTATAAGGCCCTGTATAAAGTATTACAATGGTTAAGAGATTGGGCTCTCAAGGCAGACTACCTACATTCAAATTTATGGTCATATACTAGCCTTGTGGCCTTGGGTAAATGGAAGAGTCAGTTTTCCTAATCTGTAAGATGGGGATGATAACAGTACCTTCCTGAAAGCTGTTGTGAAGAGTAATTCAACCTCTGTATGCAGAGCACTTAGTACAGTGCCTGAAACATAGTAAATACACTACATGTCTAAGGTTAAAAACAAGTTTTAATTTAATAGAACAGGACTCTACTGCTTTGAATGTCAAACTGACACCACAGGCCTGTGTAGCCACAGGCAGTTGAATAAAGATATAAAATTTAATTCCTGATAATTTAGTAAAACATGTTAGCACTGTATTGATATGGTAACCCTGATGTCATGTTGTGCGTTGGTATGGTAAGGCTGAGTGGTAACCTTAATTGATATGGCCTTAGGCAAGATAAACATAGAAAGAGGGCTTCCCTGGTGGCGCAGTGGTTGAGAGTCCGCCTGCCGATGCGGGGGACACGGGTTTGTGCCCTGGTCCGGGGGGATCCCACATGCCACGGAGTGGCTGGGCCCGTGAGCCATGGCCGCTGAGCCTGCGCGTCCGGAGCCTGTGCTCCGCGACGGGAGAGGCCACAGCAGTGAGAGGCCTGCATACTGCAAACAAAAACAAAAACAAAAACAAAAACAAAAAACATAGAAAGAAAACAAAGGGCATTGGAATACAGGTAATTAACAATAGCAGACTAGAAATGGTGTTCAGCAACTAGAAATGGAGTGGAAATGGAGCCTTCAAACACTGAGTAGCCTGGTTAGTAAATAAGCAAAATTGTTAGCACAGTCCTACCTGTATATAACAACTGCAGTCACAATTCATCCATCTCAGGGTATCTGTAATGTGGCAAGGACTGCTTTATAAGGAAAAATCTTTCAGCCACTTTAAATGTAGGGGTCTTACTATTATAAAACTCTTAGAGGAAAACATAGGCAGAACACTCTATGACATAAATCACAGCAAGATCCATTTTGACCCACCTCCTAGAGAAATGGAAATCAAAACAAAAATAAACAAATGGGACCTAATGAAACTTCAAAGCTTTTGCACAGCAAAGGAAACCATAAACAAGACCAAAAGACAACCCTCAGAATGGGAGAAAATATTTGCAAATGAAGCAACTGACAAAGGATTAATCTCCAAAATTTATAAGCAGCTCATGCAGCTCAATGTCAAAAAAACAAACAACCCAATCCAAAAATGGGCAGAAGACCTAACTAGATATTTCTCCAAAGAAGATATACAAATTGCCAACAAATTCATGAAAAGATGCTCAACATCACTAATCATTAGAGAAATGCAAATCAAAAATACATTGAGGTATCACCCCACACCAGAATGGCCATCATCAAAAAATCTACAAACAATAAATGCTGGAGAGGGTGTGGAGAAAAGGGAACCCTCTTGCACTGTTGGTGGGAATGTAAACTGATATAGCCACTATGGAGAACAGTATGGAGGTTCCTTAAACAACTAAAAATAGAACTACCATATGACCCAGCAATCCCACTACTGGCATATACCCTGAGAAAACCATAATTCAAAAAGAGTCATGTACCACAGTGTTCATTGCAGCACTATTTACAATAGCCAGGACATGGAAGCAACCTAAGTGTCCATTGACAGATGAATGGATAAAGATGTGGCACATATGTACAATGGAATATTACTCAGCCATAAAAAGAAATGAAATTGAGTTATTTGTATTGAGGTGGATGGACCTAGAGACTGTCATACACAGTGAAGTAAGTCAGAAAGAGAAAAAGAAATACCGTATGCTAACACATATATATGGAATCTAAAAAAATAAAACAAAAAATGGTTCTGAAGAACCTAGGGGCAGGACAGGAATAAAGACACAGATGTAGAGAATGGACTTGAGGACATGGGGAGGGGGAAGGGTAAGCTGGGAAGAAGTGAGAGATTGGCATGGACTTACATATACTACCAAATGTAAAATAGATAGTGGGAAGCAGCCGCATAGCACAGTGAGATGAGCTTGATGCTTTGTGACCACCTAGAGGGGTGGGATAGGGAGGGTGGGAGGGAGACTCAAGAGGGAGGAGATATGGGGATATATGTATATGTATAGCTGATTCACTTTGTTATAAAGCAGAAACTAACACAGCATTGTAAAGCAATTATACTCCAATAAATATGTTAAAAAAAATACAGGGGTCTTGTCAGCATTTTCTAACAGGAAGGGAATACTGTGCTTCATAAGTAAGAGAACTTTTAATCCTTGAATAGGCAGTTACTTGTAACTGTCCATTAATTCAGTAATTATTCTCTTGTGTACTTAGTTTCCTCTGTTCTGGCAGAATTTCTATATAGGTGGGTCTAAATACGGGGTATAATGCTGAAGTGATCATTTTACCCTCCTTGTTTGTTACATTTAGGTGCACATATTTCAGTTGTGTTAAAGGGTATGACTTTAAGTGCTCTTCCAAAAATTTGATTTAAATTTCATTTGTAGGTACTGTGTATGATGTAAGTCACTATAATGCTTTGCTTAAAGTCTACCTTCAAAATGAGTATAAATTTTCACCAACTGACTTCTTGGAAAAAATGGAGAAAGCAAACATTCAACCAAATCGAGTAAGTAGTTGCTATTATAAATGTTTATTGGTCATATCCACTTTTATTTTTACCCAGAAAAAAAAAATTTTTAGGCAGTATTAACTGGCCCATTTCATTGACAGGTGACATACCAAAGGTTGATTGCTGCTTATTGTAATATGGGAGATATTGAAGGTGCCAGGTATGTAGTTCTATGAATGTATGTTTAAGCGAACAAATTTGTAAGTCTTGTAAACCTAGAATATTTTCATTCTTTTTTTTTTAAGTTTCTACTTAGTAAAAAAATTATTTCAGAAGTATTTTAACCTAGCAAATTTGGTCATATGACTTAGATAAAATATAAAATTTTGTAAAAGGGGAAGTGTAATTGAAAATTGCTATTTTAATTAAAAATTTCATTTACTGGAGCAGAAGTTTAAAATTGTTGAGGTACAAAGCTGACTTTACTTTTTTTTTAATTGCTGTTTCCAAAAGTAAATGTTCTTAACCATTTACACTGTATTCATTTATAAAACTGATAATATTCTTTTTTCAGTGATTTGTATAAAATTAGTTATGACATTTCTCTGCTCATGTAAAATTTATTAATACTTTTGGATGGAGGGTTTAGGAAATAAGAAATAAATTGAAATGTACAATCTCATTTTTAATGAAATGAATCACTAAACTTTATGCTTTTTAAAGGTTAATTAGTACAGAAGAAACAATCAGATTTTTAAAACTTACCTAGTGTTTTTAACAAGAGTACTTCAAGACTATTGATAGAACTTCAAGGAGTGGAATTTTGTGTGCACATGTTGTAAAAGGTGTTTTTCATGTGTATTTCCAAGAAGTATTTTTATTTCTCTTTTGTTGCAGCAAGATTCTTGGATTTATGAAAACTAAGGATCTTCCAGTCACAGAGGCAGTATTCAGTGCTCTTGTTACAGGGCATGCAAGAGCTGGGTAATGTTCCACCTAAGGTTTTATTCTCAAGTGAGATTTAAATTACAGAAAATTATTGTGGAAAATTCTTAAACTATGTTTATCTCTCAAAAAAAATCTTGAGTGTGTGTGGTAGAACATGCACATCTTAAAATAAATTATTCTTAAATTTATCTGTTTCATCAAACTTTTATTTGAAGATTTCAGTTTTAAAAATTGGACTTGATCCAAGGTAACTGACTTTGTAAAGTTTATTAACTACTCTGCTAGTGACCTGGAAAATATTTTTATTTTTGAAGAATAATTTACTAAATGTTATTCTTTCCTAAAAAGGTAAATTTAAGTCACAACATACCAAGTGAAAGAGGGCGCGTTATTTAATGTCTATGTAATTATTATTTAATTTGGTTTCTCTTTTGGAAAAGTTACCTATAAAAATTTGAGATGTTTATGATCTTTATTATTTCAGAAATCTGTTACCAGTTTAATATGTATTTATTCTTTTCTGATGTTACAATTCTAAATGGTACTTAAGAATTTTAATTTTAATAAGCGTAAGTAATACTTTCTAGATTAAATGATATGACATTTGGCAGTATTATGGTAATCTATTTTATTTTCTTTGAATTAACTTACAGAGATATGGAGAATGCAGAAAATATTCTCACAGTGATGAAAGAGGCTGGAATTGAGCCTGGTCCAGACACATACCTAGCACTGTTGAATGCATATGCCGAGAAGGGTGACATTGACCATGTTAAACAGGTGTGACTTATATAAATAAACATACTTTAAAATCATTTGTATAAACTGTGCTACATTTTGCAGGATGCAGAAAAGTGTAGTTTATATGTTTTTAAAGATATCTCTTGTAGACAGTCTTGAAAGAGAATTCTTACTATAGTTCAGTACTTTGGTGTTGATGTAACAGTTATTGTTGGAATAGAATGTTTTTCTGTTTCATAAGAGAAGTCTTAAACCTTTAGATGGTATGTGTTTCTAAGTTTTTAAAATCTTGGTATTTTAATTTATTTAGCTTTAATAAAAAAAACAAACTTGTGTCTAACTTGTTCTTCTAATTTCTGGAACTGTCTATAGACCCTGGAGAAAGTGGAGAAGTCTGATCTTTACCTTATGGATCGTGATATATTGCAAATTATCTTTAGCTTCAGTAAAGCTGGATATCCTCAATATGTCTCAGAAATTTTGGAAAAAATTACATATGAAAGAAGATATATTCCAGGTAGTTTTACAATTTTTACTTTCATGATTTTTCTAAAAATAAGAATTACTATTTCTACATGATGGAAAGGGCATTCTTTAACAATAGGGTATTGTGGTAGATGAACATAGGATTCTTTTAAAGTCAGCTTAATAAACTGAAAAACTTGAGTGAATGAATACGTGGGAATGTTTTGATTTGGAAGTGTTTCACTATCATGTAGGCAGATAAATCCTTTTCGTATTTGTAGTTCATAAGTTTGTCTTTCATATTGGTAGCAGTGTAGAAATATTGTTCAAATCGGTAACAAAAGATGTCTTTGTTTTCTTTCCAGATACAATGAACCTCATTTTGCTTTTAGTCACAGAAAAATTGGAAGATACAGCATTGCAGATTTTATTAGCATGTCCTATATCAAGGGAAGACAGTCTGAGTGACTTTGGCAGTTTCTTTTTACGACACTGTGTGACTATGAATACGGTATTTACATAGTCCATTTTTTCTTTGTAGACACTGTAATTGGTAGTGAAATAATATTCTTTAAAATAAGAGAACGTATTATGAGATTAGACAAACTATAAATATTAAGAGAAGTTTGTTTTTGTGTTGGAAGATTATTGGATAGAAAGAGGGTGAGAAGTTCAAATTTTTTATCTCAAAAGTGGTAGAATATTTGCAGAAGGTCAAATGGTAGGATATTTGCAGATTCAGCTGATGTGGTGCCTTTCTTTTCTAGCCTGCAGAGAAGCTTAAAGACTACTGTAAGAAGTTAAAGGAAGCCCAGATGCACACATCTCCTTTCCAGTTCACACTCCACTGTGCTTTACTAGCCAAAAAAATGGGTACTATATTCTCGTAATTGAAACCCACATAAGTAAGTTTTGCTGAGGTAGCTTTGTAATATTTTATGGTGTCTCTTTCAGATTTGGCAAAAGCTCTAATGAAGGCTCTGAAGGAAGAAGGTTTTCCTATCAGAACTCATTATTTCTGGCCATTACTAGTTGGACATCAGAAGGAGAAAAATGTTCAAGGTTAGGTTTTACCTTTTACAGATTTAATAGTGGTTTAGATATCCAGTATAACAGTTTCTACACACACTTAATTATTTGGGAAAACATGCTTATTAGATCTTATGAGAAAATAGAATTAAGTCGTAGTAAAGTATTAGGTAAACGTTTAAAAAACAAACATAATGGATTTCTTTCATCTTAATTTCATTTTTTTTTTTTTTTTTTTTGCGGTACACGGGCCTCTCACTGTTGTGGCCTCTCCCGTTGCAGAGCGCAGGCTCAGTGGCCATAGCTCACAGGCCCAGCCACTCCGCGGCCTGTGGGATCTTCCTGGACCAGGGCACGAACCCGTGTCCCCTGTGTCGGCAGGCGGACTCCCAACCACTGCGCCACCAGGGAAGCGCTTAATTTCATTTCTTAATTCATCTCTGATCTTGATATTCAGACTTGTGATTGTGGTTTTAAATAGTTCACTGTTTTTAAGTTTTTCAAAAAACTCTTTAGTTCTTGATTTTACATACTTACAGTGTTTGAAATTAGTTTAGCCTTATTAAAGATAAAATATATACAATCAGACCATTTTCTTTGTGAACCAGTCTATTTCTTCTTAACTGAGCTGAGTTAAAATAATAGGAAAGGCAGGAAAACTTTTATTGCAAAATGAATGCTCATGACCTGACAGCCAACTGATTGAAGGACAGAAATGTTCAATCTTTCAGGTTCTTAAGTACGTTTAAGCATTTAGCATACTTTTACCTGTACACATGGGATGTCTATAGGATATGAATAAGAATTGAACAAATATTAAATTTTAGAGTACAGTATCTAATTCTTTGGTTTGCATTATTGGTAATTCAGAAAGAGTAGTCTCATAAAAAGATGCTTTTAACAGAAGTACTTCCCCCTTGGGGAAACAAAAAATGGTCTTTTTCATTTTATCGCGCCGTATAATGTGCTTTAGAATGAGATGCAGAGTTGTTAGTATGACATTGGGTGACAAACAAAATGCACAAACAACAAAAAAAAGTGCTTTTAGCAGACTTTCATATTGCAATTTTATTTAAATATATAGCCGTCTTCTGGTTTAAAGGAAATAGTGAAACAAGTATTCCCTAATTGTTTCTGGCTGTAAAAGTCTCTAAATCCTTTTTAGAAAAATTTTTGTGAAAACAATATGCTAGTTGATTAACTCTTTGCATATCCTCCAGTTCTGAAAACTCTAAGAGTTAACCTTTAATCCTAGTATTTTTGAACCACAGAAAGTTTACATCATTCCATGAAAATCTTTGGCCATGTTAGTATTGTCCACAATACACAGATATGAAAATACTTTTGGTACTCCTGTTGAAATGTTTGTTTATTCATCAGGTAAATTTCCTTTTCTCAGCCTATCATGGTATCTAGACTTGAATTGGTTACTACATTTTTACTACTTAGTAAACATGAAAGAATTCAGGTAATTCTTTCCATAGTTGTAGCTCAAACTAGTAGAAAAGTGGACTTTATCTTGAAGCCATTTTTTTCTTAGAATCGTAGAATCAAAGGTGCCTTGTTGAAAGCTCACATTATATTAATGAAGGAACTGAGAGCCCAGAGAGATTCAGTGGCTGATCTTAGGTTCCACATCTAGTTGTCAGAAGTGCTGGGATTAGAACTAGGATTTCTGTCCTCCTGTTGTAAATACTTATTTTTAATACCGTAACACCTCCATATTAGACACTTGTAAATATGCCGTACTTGTTTTATAAAAATTCTTAGCTATTGGTTAAAAATTAGGTATCGATTTTGGCATTAAGGACATATTTTAAAAGTGGTACCAAGTTTTTTAATCAGTGAAGGTTTTAACTGGAAAAATAGGAAAGCTGGAAAGTTAACTTGAGAGTACGAGAGATTGTCAGCTGTTTTACAGTTTTTAAAAAGTACTTTCTCCTTTGTAGGAAGTCCTGAAATAGAGTAAAGTATGTATTCTACAGTCTTTTCTTCATGTAACAGGGAAATGGCTGTATATATTCTATATAGTTTCTTCAGTGTAAGATAAGAAAGTAAGATTCTTTTTAGTGCAGTGAATTTGTTCTTTGGGGAAAGTCATTATAAACTGGTAGAAATAAATAATTAACAGAAGAAAATAATGGCTACAGAGATGGAGGATGTAGAGGAGTGTTTCATAAGGAATAAATAAAACCCTTCAGGAAATCAAAGAAAGGTATGTAGAGGTCAGATCAGACTGAACCAAGTGTTCAACAATAGGATGATCAAACTTTCATTGAATTCTAGAATTTTCCTGGCTGCAAATTTGGCCAACCCTTAAAAAAGATTCTTATAATGACTTCCTCATGGCTTATCTTGCTAGTATTTTTCTCTGTTGTGCAAATGGAAAAGTCCTCTCTTAGAATTTTAGCAAATTGGCCCAAGTGAGAGGAAATAATGCAGAGTGATTGAGGGATTATCTACATCCCTTGGTATATTTAGGAAACATGAAAATAAGAATATAAAACAGGTAAAATATAAAAGGAAGGGCTGGTATGAAAACCTAAATGCCAGTTGAGTGAATGGTTGAGTAGATGATACTTTTTAAAAAGTAAGAAATTGCCTCCTCGTAAAGTGAGCGCTCTGGGCAGAGGCTAAAATTATGTGGAGTAAAGAGTCCTAGTTGGTGGAATTTGTTCAGGAAAACCATATACTTTCCCAATAGTTTGAACTACTTTAATTCTTATAAAACTTTTTGAATGGAGACTTTCCTTTAGATTCATAAACTTTCTTGTGCCTACATTTGAAATATTTTTACTAGATTGTTTAGATTTTCTAAGTTCACAGAGGTTGGGATCCTCGTTTATCTAAGTTAATATATGATTATTTTAATCTTTTATTTTAAAAAGAAATATGAATTGTATTTTTGAGGAGGATATTTGTAGGTATGTCAGATCAATCACCTTTCTTTCTCCTTATTGAGAAGTGTTTCCCTCTTCCTGTCCAACTATAGTTACTGAAGGGAATATCCTTGTGTGCTTCCTCAGAGTGCTTGAGGGAGTGATTGAACTTGGCTGAGCAATGGTGTGAACCCAGGTTTTCTTAAACCTGCTTTAGTTTCAGTTGGAAAGATACATGAGTTACAAATGCTACCAACCCAGGTCATCTAAATGAGCAGAATGCACTCCTCTCCCTGAAAAACATTATTGGAAAAATGAACTAAGAGAATAAAATATATTTGAGGCATAGATGATGAGGGGAAGTGTTTGTATAGGAATAGGAATCTTCTATCTGCAATCAATTTGTTGGCCTGTTTTCAAACATTAAGGGTTACCTTATGCTAAATTTTAGAAATTATTAGAGTATTTCAAGACAGCTAAAAAAATTAAATCACTGTTAATTTTTTTTTTTTTTTTTTTTTTTTTATGCGGGCCTCTCACTGTTGTGGCCTCTCCCGTTGCGGAGCACAGGCTCCAGACGCGCAGACTCAGCGGCCATGGCTCACGGGCCCAGCCGCTCCGCGGCATGTGGGATCTTCCCGGACCGGGGCACGAACCCATGTCCCCTGCATCGGCAGGCGGACTCTCAACCATTGCGCCACCAGGGAAGCCCCACTGTTACTATTAACATTTGTTTAGTATTTTTAGGGTTTCACACATTTTTTTTTCTTTTTTTTTTTTTTAATGACCATCCTGAGAAGTAAATAGGCAGCTGTATTATCATTCCTGTATGCAAAATGACTTGATCCCACATCCTTCTGATTGGAGGGAAAAGTGTAGGTTTTTGCAGTTTTGTAGTGTTACAAGCACCTGCCAGCAATTAGGAGACAAGGTTTCTTTCTCACGACACGTCTCTGATCTTGAAGAAATCGCTTACTTTAACACTTTTGTTAAAATACAGATTATTGGACTTCTAAAGGCATTTCCAGCTTTATTTAAATAGAGAAGTATACACCCCCCTTATCCCTGCCTACCCAGTAGGCTGAAATGAAAGCCTTGTTAGTATGAACCTGATATATTGATCTAAACTGAGTTGTAATACTGCGGTTCTTTTTGTTCAGTATGTTCTGTTTTTTCTATTGTCCTCCATCTTCCTGTCGGCCTAGACCACAGAATTTCTTCCATACCTGTGGGTAATATTTACAATTTTTGTTACTTTGCTTCTATCCATTCAATAAGCATGAACTCTTATAGGTCAGAAAATCGTTCTATTTATTGAGTGCCTTGACTCGTATTGCCTTGCTTAATCCATGGATGGTGGGTAGAAGGATCAAGCCAAAAGGTACATGTTAAAGTGTCTAGAAGGCACGGTTCTGGCATATTGCCATTTCTAGTGTGTAAGCTAAGAAAATGGCTCAGAAAAATGGAGTTACTTGCTCAGATTTACACTGCCATTAAGTGGAAGAACCCGGGTTGAAAGGTAGGTCTCTTTAAATTGCAAAACCTGTTTTTGTTTTGTCACTTCTCTGTGGTGTCTTATCAGACAAAGCAGTCAATACTAGCCAGAAGGGACATTAGATTAGCACAAGACTATTACAAGTAATTGAAAAGCAGCTAAAAAGAAAAGAAAAGCAGCTATGTCCTCCTGTCAGGTGCTTAGTAATCTTTGCATATGAAGAAGAGCACAGGGCTTCCCTGGTGGCACAGTGGTTGAGAGTCAGCCTGCTGGTGCAGGGGACACGGGTTCGTGTCCCGGTCTGGGAGGATCCCACATGCCGTGGAGCGGCTGGGCCCGTGAGCCATGGCCGCTGAGCCTGCGCGTCCGGAGCCTGTGCTCTGCAACAGGAGAGGCCACAACAGTGAGAGGCCCGCGTACTGCAAAAAAAAAAACAACACTTTTGTCTTGGAAAGATTTCCTCTCACCCCATTCCTCTAATCCCTTCTCTCTGCAGTATTTCGTCATGTCAAGTTTTATTTTGTAGATCCATATTGCTCTGTGATAGCAGTGCTGTTTTATGATCTCTGTTCAATTGGGATACTGGAAATTACTAAGCATCTTGCTTGTTTTCATTTTTCTTTTAATTTCTAGGGTATTTCCTTAGCACTTTCTCCTGAATTAATAGGGAGAGATGAAGGAAGGAGCAATAAAATTTTTTCATTTATCATCTTATTATCCAGTTCTGTTGTTCTTTCTCTTTCAGATAAACAAAATGCTGAGTACTTTTCCTACATTATAATTCAGAAAGTAAATGAACTGAACTTTTTGATTTTTTGTTAATTTATTCCAAGTTCCTCATCTTTGTGCTTCTAAATTTGATTTTACAGGTATAGTTGAAGTCCTCAAAGAAATGCATGAAATAGGAGTAACTCCTGATCAGGAGACATACATAAATTACGTGTTTCCATGCTTTGATAGTGTAAAGTCAGTTCGTGCTGTTTTGCAGGTGAGTGCAAGTGTGGTTTTAATTTCATAATTGAAGAACATTTTTCCTCCCTAATGTTTTGTGGTAATCAAAGAAAAAAAAAAGTCACTGAGCTGAGACTAAAATGGTTATGTTGGTATATAATTTTCTGAAGCTTTGTAAAAATATTGGTTAGTGTAACAGCTGTAGTTTTTTGTTTTTTAAATATTTATTTATTTATTTTGGCTGCACCAGTTCTTAGTTGTGGCATGTGGGATCTTTAGTTGTGACATTCAGGCTTCTTAGTTGTGGCATGTGAACTCTTAGTTGCAGCATGCGTACGGGATCTAGTTCCCCTACCAGGGATCGAACCTGGGCCCCCTGCATTGGGAGTATGGAATCTTACCCACGGGACCACCAGGGAAGTCTAGGATCTGTAGCTACTAAACTTAAAAGTCTTATAAAGGTGAAGTAGTATTTTTCTTGTGTGTTGAAAAGACAGTATGTCAATATCAGATAAAATTTAAATGAAAGTTTCACTCTTTAATCCCACTCTACAGTGCAACTGCACCTTTCATTTTTGAATATTACTTTTCACTTCTATATGAATTTTCATAATAAACTCTTAGTATATTTACTATTCTGTTTTTTTTTTTTTGTAAGTAATCTTTTGTTTGACCCCAGAGCATTGTTTTCCTGCCAGATAATTCCTGTGCCCACCAGAATAAGTAAGGCATTTATAAAGGGGCATATGAAAAATTGACCCAGTGCACTGGGGCAGCAATGGTTACACTTTCCATTTTCAGAATAAAGTGCTATGCAATTAGGAACAACATGGCGGAGTATCACACATTTTAGTAAGAAATATTTTGTTCAGAAGACCTGTTTCCTAGGTGGTTATTCACATAATGCCTTTATTTTTCTAATATTGTGTTAGAGTGTTCTTTTCTTTCGTTGAAATGATTTCATAATTCCAGTCCTCTTCAAGGGAGAGTTTATGTCTTGAGTGTCTTTACCTTTCTTCCCTGAGTATTTAACAGTGTATTTTGACACTGTGCTATACATATTTTACTGTTAAAAAAGTAATTTTCCCACGTTCTTTTTCCCCAAAACCTACTTTTTTCACGGCACCTTTACATTATAGTGTGTAATTCCACAAATAATTGTTTATGTTTGTATGATGTTTTATTGTGTGGATATACTGTAATTTATCTTTATTCATTTCTTATTATTGATTAGTTAATTTTCAATATTGTGCTATTATTATAAAGTGGTTCAGTAAACATGTTTGGCTAAATTTCAGCCCATATACTTAAATTATTAAATACGATGTTGAGATAAGTCATTAGCCATTTGAAGTTAAATAAAAATAAATTTGATCTTTACCTCATTATATGTCTTAAAATACCATTTTAGATCAGTGCATTCAATTTTCATTTTGTTGTTAATTAGAGAATTGTTCTAATGTCTTCAATAGTAAACTCTTCCTAGAAGGAAGACACCCTAAGGGTAACAGATTATATGAATTTGAAGATAAGCATTTAATTTGGGATGTTGGGACTGTACCTCATAGCTTTTGCTGAAGTTTGGTTATTCAGTTTATTTGCATTATTTTAGAAAACGGTCTTTTTTAAATGAAGGATTATCAGAATACGGTCATATAAAGAAATGGGAAAACAGGAAGTTTGAATGACATATCAAAATATTTTTAGCTGAGGTGTATTATCATTGAAATATGCTTTATCCCTAGGAAAATGGATGTCTACATGAAGATAGTATATTTTCTCAAGCTGAATTGAGAATTGAAGCAGTAAATGGAAACTTAGACTATATTTTATCATTTTGTAAGTATGCAGCATTAGAAGAAAGCTTGACAGGTGTTAATTTCAGTTACTTTTGAGGGCATACAGGGTGGTTCATGCCCTCACTGCCTGCCTCAGGTAGTTGAAAGTATTTTCCTCAAAAGCAAGGAAGTTTTTATATGTTTTATTTAAGTTAGTCTTATAAGATAGTTTATGAGTTTAACTTGTAGATAATTTGAAAGTAACTTTAAAGTTAATAGGACCTTGGAGATAACATGGTGTTAGGTTGGACTGGGGACCCAGAGGACTTGGGTCCATATTTATAATTTACCTGCTGATTATAGGACCTGAAACAAATACCCGTATTGTTCTTTCAGTTTTATGAAATGGGATAGTATTGCCTATCTGTCTACCTTGTGGGAGTTGTGAGAACCATATGAGATCTTGCTTTTGAAAGTGTTTTCTAAACTAATGCTTATTATGGCCCTAAGTTACACGAAGCCATCTCCCAGTCCTCATTATTAAAAACACAGTAAATGTTTCCAAACACTTATAAATGATAGGGTGCTTTACAACGTTCATCACATGTTAATAAACTTCCTCCATTGATAGATGAAGAAAGGCAGAGAGATGTTAAATGATTTGCCCAAAGTTAGTGATTGAGTCAGAACCAAGATCATCTAATCTTATGAACTTATTTTTCCACTATACTATGTTTTAATTTAATAAATTAGACATTTTTTAATTTTAATTTTTGACATATCTATGGCATTATCTTGACAGTGTTTCATATCTTGTGAAAGAGATATCATTTAAAAATAAATATACAAACATCAATTTCTAGCACACTGAAATGTTAAAAGTTAAGATTTTATTAATGTATATTCAAATTGTGTAAGTGGAAGCTTTGTTAAAACCAGATTACTGGTATATATTATCTGTGTTTGAGGTATTTAAAATAGTTTATTGTATTATTATAAAGGGGAAGGCGAAGTGTTCAGTATGAAAGCGTTGACTGTTAGAGGTGTAGTTATTTGAGTGTAAAGTTGAGTATTAATGCTGGCTGCTATCCGAGAGTATTGATTTTGCCTTCTACTCTGTATAATATATAGATTTTCCATACTGACAAGATGAAAACAGAAGCATCAGCTGAGGAATCTAGGTGCATAAGGTGGATACATGAGAGCTGCCTTTTCCCTTTATCATACCATCCATTCCACTTCATTGTCAATCTCTTGAAATTTTTCACACTTGTTTGTTGCTAAGGAAACTAGATGCTTTTTGTCAGCAGCCTTCCAGCTTGCTGAGATGTTTCTGGTCACCTTTTTTTTTTTTTTTTGGTCACCTTTTTAGTGAATAAAAACTTGATAATATTCTGTAAAATGCTAATTTGAATAGTTTAGAAATAAGTTTCCAAGAGGTTGTTTATTAAATGTGAAAAAGAAAAATACCATGAACTTAAAGACTAAAGAAGATTTCAGCTTCCTCACCCTTTGAATTACAGATCTTTGAAGAGCAGTTAGTTCTATAATTGCTGGTATTCCCTGTAGGCTGCTTATAGATAGGCACTTTTGGTTACTACAAGGAATGGCAGGTAGTAGAGAAAAGTAAATGGCTTGTCTTTTTTTTTTTTAAATTGAGGTATAGTTGATATATAATATATTAGTTTCAGGTGTACAACATAATGATTCAATATTTGTGTATATTGCAAAGTGGTCACGATAGTAAGTCTGGTTAACATTCGTCCACATACGTGGTTACAAAAATTTTTTTTTCTTGTGATGAGGATTTCAAAGATCTACTCTCTCAACAACTTTCACATATGAAATATAGTATTATTAACTGTAGTCACCATGCTGTACATTCCATCCCCCTGACTTATTAAATGGCTTATTTTGATCAAGTTTGTGGAGTAGTAAGAAACATTTTCCCACTTGATTTTATAGGCATGGAAATTAATTTGATCAAGCAAAATTAAAGGTTACCGAAAAGCATGTGGTGTGTCCACTTTAAAATTCCTGAGTGACTAAATACAGCTCATTTCAGAGACGATTTTTAGAGTTTTAAATGCCACATGAAACCACTGAGAAACTTATGCTTCCTGTTCAAGGGATCTAACAGTCAGTCTAAAGTATTTCTCCTTGTGTGTGCGGGTTAAATTTTTATTCATATTTAGGGAGATGAGCAAATATTAAAACCTACTGTGATTTTTCCCATGAGTTTTTTTTTTAAGTTAACCAGCTATCTTAATCTTTACCTAAACTGTATTTATTAATTCTGTCTTCAGAATTTGCCTCCACTACGAGTTCCTATCTAATTCCATCCCTCTTGAATCATTCAGCAGCTGCTTTGCATATATACTGAAAAGATTAAAACAATTACTTATAACATGGCACCATTTTAATATAATGACAGGAAAAAATAAATTCAGGATATGCCTACTGTGATTCTGTCCCAAGATAATTATGGCAAGGGTTATGTGGAGAACCAGGTCTTATGCATTAAGGCCTGATTCTTATACTAAGGCAAATCAGGCTTAGAATGTCAGCATTGAAACATACAAGGCTGTATAAATACCAAAATGAATAGTAGAGCAAACAAATCATCAGAAAAGTGAAAGATCAGTATAAATCAGTTACATAACAGAGGTAAAGAGGTTATTATGACTTTAGGTTGTCACTCTTGCATGAATGCAGGTCATAGATCATGTGGAAAATAGAATGAGGAAGTGTGAGTGGTTCAACAGAATCCAACAACACTCTCAGAAAAGAACTTTCCCCCTCATCTTCTGTCTTTAAAGGGTAGTTACAGTCTCTCCCTTCATAGTGCCATGTTGTCCAGTAACATACAGCCTTGGTATGTGTACCAGACTGACTTTGAGTATGCTGGTAGATTAGTTAATTGCCATTTATAGAAAAGAATATTTATAAATTCATTAGTTGTATAGATTTATGTAAATGAAGTAAAGTGTTTTAAAAGGATAGCTTATATTGCCAGTATATATTTCTGCAATTTCTAATTAACTTTGTATGCAAACTTTAACATTTTAAAAATAATATTTCCCAGATGAAAATTGAAAGGTGTTGGTATAAATGTGCTTTCAAATAAATTGATAATTTAAGATTTTGGTTTTGGTCTGGGGTTTTATGATGATTATTTTCTTTTGCAGTGGAATCAAATACATTGCCTCTCTCATTTGCTTCATTGAGAGGCAGCCTAATTCTAGGCTTTAGGAGGTAAGATGATCACCTTATATAATCTTTGCCTGAATATAGACTGATTTCTCCTTTTTGACCTACTGTGTGAGGAAAGAAACAGATACTCTTATCTTCCAGTATACTAGTTACCTGAAATAACCTTATCTATTTTATTCTTCCTACTAAGTAGTTGTGAGTTTAGGCTGCCTTTTTTTATCATCTATTCCAAGAAATTCATACTGATTTAGTAGAGGTCTTGTTTCAAAAAAAGAAAGCACTCTTTGAATATGGCAGGTTGGAGTTATAGACAAATTTGCATGTATATTTGATTTATACTTTGAGCATTTAATTACAAGAGGAATTTTATTCAGTGTAATACTACTCTCCTCCTCGGTGTGCTCAGGGAATGTTAATGACCTTTTTTCCCAATTTTGTTGTTTTGAAAATATTCAAACATAAAGACAAGTTGAGTGGTAAAGGAAATACTTACATACCCTTTATGTAGATCACCAATTGTTGATATTTTGCCATATTAACTTGCTTTCTCTCTCATACACTTTTTCTATAATATATACATATACATATATACACTTTTTCTCCTTTTTTGCTGAACTCCTTGAAGTTGTAGACATCATGATACTGGATCCTTCAATATATCTCTCTTAAAAATAAGGTCATCATCTATGTAATCACAATACCAGTATCACTCCTAAAAATTAACAATACTATAATATCAGCTAATATACATTGCGTTAAGATTGTCCCAGCTGTTCTGAAATTCTTTTACAGCTGTTTTACTTTTTGAGGATTCAGTTAAGTTCATGCATGGTATTTGATTGCTAGCTCTTTATTCTCTTAAAAACAATTCCCTGCTTTTTTGGTGGTGGTGGGGAAAGAGTCAAGGCTTCTTTCTCTATAGAATGTCCCTCTCATATTTTGTGTTTACCTAATTTTTCCCTCACGATCAGACTCAGATTGAACATTTTTAGCAAGTATATTTCATAGGTGATTGGCAGTTCTTAAGGAATATAATGTCAGGTGTCTAACTTTGGTGCCATCAGCTAATTTTGATCATTTGCTTACATTGGTGGCCCCCACTTCTCTTCCTTGCAAAGGAACCTCATCTCCTTTGTAATTAGTAAGGCGTCTGTGGGGTGATACATTGAGATAGTGTGTCTACCCTGTTTCCTAGCACCTTTCACTCAGTGGTGATAGTAGCCATTGGTAGTCCTTGTTGAATCAGCTGTTAGCAGAGGTGGTTGCAAAAGGGTAAGTTTCTAATATTGTCATTCTTTCTTTGTTTATAATGTTAATGACTTCTGATATTGATCCCAGTAATTTTTAGACTGTTTGTTGATGGAAGCACTAGGTTTTCTGTTGACATCTCTGGAACCTCCATTGCAGGCAAGAAGAGATAGAACAAGTAGGAGGGATTCTTGTTGCCATTCTTTATTTAGCCAGTGCAATTCCACTCCTCTTATACACCTACATACATTTAAATAATTGCTGTTTTCCTGAAGTTAAGAAAAAAAAAAACCAAGGTCTGTGCCTATAAAGTTTGAAAATACAGAACACATAATCAAGTAGATAAAAATGCTAGTAGAGCCAGATTTTAAAACAAGAACCCATAATGCATTATGAAGTGAAATATAGTGACTTTTCATATAATTGTCCTTGACAAAAGACTTGAAAAAAAGTTTTTCATATAAACTTCCGGACGATGGGTATTTCCTTCTTTACCTTTATTATTTTTCTTAGTCAGTTTGAAAGGCAGTTGTTATATTTCACAAATCCGACACTTCTTTTTTTTTTTTTTGCGGTACGTGGACCTCTCACTGCCGCGGCCTCTCCCGCTGTGGAGCACAGGCTCCGGACGCGCAGGCCCAGTGGCCATGGCACATGGGCCCAGCCGCTCCGCGGCATGTGGGATCTTCCCGGACTGGGGCACGAACCTGTGTCCCCTGCATTGGCAGGCGGGCTTCCAACCACTGCGCCACCAGGGAAGTCCTAGAGCAGCTTTTAGTCTAGGATTATTCCCACTAAAGTAGTCAAGCCCTACTATTAAGGTAGTATCCTCCTGATACTGATAATTCTATCTGCTAGCCCATGTATTTTGAGATTATTAGGAATGTGAACTATTCCAATTCCATGTGTGGGTTCTGGGAATTGTCTTTTTTTGAGCTTCTGGAAAGTTCTCAGGTAGTTTCCTGGACTTCAGATTGTTTCTTCACTCGAACGTGCTTATCAGTACTTAGCTGAAGCCTGAGGACAACCCTCTGCAGTTCTCCAGGGCTCTGTATTTGTCAAGGTCTCTCTGCTCTGATAGTCTGCCCTATAAAAACAAGTTTTAATTAGTCCCTTCCAGAGAAATATTTTAAATCTGTAGGTTCTAAAACTGTATTATGTTGATGAATTTCTTCTTGTAGATACCGAAAAGTTTCAGGTTGTGGTAATTTGGCATTAATCATAAGAATGTGCAAAATCTGAAGTATTTGACCAGAGGTAATTTCTTTCTTTTCCTCCCACCCCCAAAACTATTAAAAATTCAAAACATAGTCATTACAGTCCATTATCTTGGCATTAATGTAGCCTTCTATTCTTTCATTTGATGCTGAGCCAAATAGTATATATATTTTCAAATCCCTTTGTCAGTACATTCAGTACAGCTTTTGAAACAGTCACCTATCACATGCTTCTCAGGGTCCTGTTGTACTCTTCTGGCAACTTTAGAATTGGCTGAGTGACTGAAAGCTGTTCTGAAAACCAAACTGATTGGTATTGCCAGTAGACTCCTGCAGCTCCTATAAGGATTAGCCCATAAGAGATTCACTTAAAGTTACCAGAAAAAATTATTCATAGTTATCAGAAATAAGTTATAAAACATTAAATGAGATAGCATAGTCACTTCAGCTAATTCTAAGGGAAACTTGGATGTGCATTTCGGTATTGGAATGCAATTTTTGTAAGAGTTATCTGCCTTTAGTATTACGTGCCTAATAGTGGTAGATCCATGGTCCAAGAGGCAGTAGTTCCTCCCATGTGTTCTGTAACCTATTTGGGCCCAGATTAATTTTTTATGCTATCCCACAATATTTTTGAAAGACCAACACTATTTTCTTCATATATGTTGAGAGTGGTGTTTAAGTGGCAAGCTAGTATTTCTGTAAATTGATAAGCTCAGGAGATGGTCATTGAATACCAATTAAGTGTCATGCCTTCCCGAAGTTTCCCAGTGTATAAACCAAACTGGTAGCCTATAGAGGCGAAGTCACCTATATAAAATGTTTAAAATTCAGTATTGCTATTAGTTAGGATGAGATTATTCAAGGTTATTAGGGAATTTTTACTTTAAAATTTTTTTAAAAAAATAAAGCTATTTTGAAGTATTTGAAAGGGCATTTACTCTGGTAAAGTTAGTGAGTTCTTCTGTCAAATCCAGGGCAAGAATATGTTTAGTATGAATAAGACTTTCTTTCCTCTTAACAATAGTTCCAGCTGAAAAAAGTTCAAATGAGAAGGAAGGCAGTGTACATTTTGTATATTAGTGAAAACTCCACCCCAGAAATATTGAGTCACTTCTAAGAGACAAAATGTCGCTGAAGATAGTTCAAAATTTGGTTGGCAAATACCAAAAAGAGAAATGTTTGAGAATTGGCTTGGAGGCACTTAAGTCTTCGTAGTCCATAGATAAAGAGTTCTGTGTGATATAAGGAGAGATTTTTCTGACCCAATGGCAAGAGTTTGAACTTGACAAGTGGGAATCTGTACCATTGGAGCAGAGCTGCCTTTCACATGTTGAAAAAAATCAAGTTTCTGACACTTGCCCTGTCACAGTCAACCAAGTTAAGTGCCAGGTGTTAAGTTCCTCTTTTCAGTCAGCCAGTGAAGCTCCCACTCATGACATTTTTACAAGGAGAAGGGAAGTACTTCATGAAGTACAGTTTGTGAGTACTCAGGAAATATTAGCTCTTAGCGTGTGTTAAGGGCTGGGACTGTGAGGTAATAGGTAATTCAGGAATGAATAGGAATCTTCTTGCCCCCAACTTGTTAACTAGGTACCAGAAAATAGGAAAGCAACTGCAAACTTATCTTGATAATTATGAATATATAGAGGAGAAGACACTATCTGAATGGATAAAGAAGATGTGGTGTGTACACATGCACACGCACACACACACACACACAATGGAATACTATTCAGCCATAAAAAGAATGAAACAATGCCATTTGCGGCAACATGGAGAGACCTAGAGATTATCATGCTAAGTGAAGTAAGTCAGAAAGACAAATGTCATATATCACTTTTATGTGGAATCTAAAATATGATACGAGTGAACTTATTTACAAAACAGAAACACTCACAGCCACAGAACACAAACTTATGGTTACCAAAGGTGAAATGGGTGGAGGAATAAATTAGGAGTTTAGGATTAGCAGATGCAAACTACTATATATAAAAGAGATAAACAACAGGTCCTACTGTATAGCACAGGGAACTATATTCAATATCCTGTAATAAACCATAATGAAAAAGAATATATATATATGTATATATAACTGAATCACTGTCTCTTTCTGCCAAGGTTAGGGGAGGAATGGGTCAGGGCAAGATGTGTAGAGAAGGTGCTGAACTGAGGTTAAAGGATGAATAAGCATTTGCCCAGGGGAAGGAAGGGCATTCCAGGCAAAGGCATTGAAGCTGAGGGAACAGTGCATTTGGGAACCTGATGATAGATTGACATAATGGTTGCCCATGAAATAATGGCAAGAAATAAAGCCAAAGTGGTAGCCTGGGGCTCTTCACAATTGCTCTCATTCTAAGTTATGAAGTTTAGACCTTGAGTCATGGCTTTCAGCCGCTGAAAGATTGACATAATGAAGGTTAAGACTGACAGTGGCTATTTGAAGCGGGGAGAAAAGGGTACTGGTAACAGTAGGTGGGGGAATAGGACAACAGCAAGAGATAATCAACAATTCGTGGGATCCTTTTAGGTGCCCGTGGAACTTCCGGTGAAGATAATTCTAAACTTAGCCTTTCTGAGTCTGTTTCTTCTTCTGTGAAACAGGGAATTTAAATGCCTGCTTGCAGGATTGTCTTAAAAATTAAAAAATAAAATGCACTTGGAACCTAGTACAGAGGATTGTTTTTAAGGAGCACCTAGGGAAGGAGAATTTCTGAAACAGATTGAGTAGCATCACTGGAAGACTGGCAGGTCTTCCAGTGATGCTACTCAAAACTTAATCAAAGGGGACCAGAAGGTGTTAGTTGAATTTTGAATTGAGATGAGTGGTAATAGTAAGAGTACTTTCAGTGGAGGTTTGGGGCCAGAAGCCAGATTGCACGGATTGAGTGTGTGATGAAGAAGTGTTAACTATCCTTCACACAGCTTAGTTGAAAAGATTCTGTGTGGGGTTTTTTAGTTTGTTTTTTCTGGACCTGTGCCATCTGTCATGAAGCTTCACATTCAAGGTAGTGCTTTTAGTCATTTTCAGTTACTTTAGATGTATGTACAATTTTGAAAGTTTGCCTCTGTGCCTTCCCTAGGTACTTCATGCCAGGTTTGATGGCAATTTACTATCTTAGGGATACTTTTTGTTCTACATTAAGTTGATGTTTGATGAAAGATATGATTAAAGTAGCTTTTCTTAAAAAGAAAGCCCAGTTTATTAATGCTGAGAGTTAGAATAGAGATGTAAAATTTAGACCAGAGATGGTATGTGTTTATTTTTCATTATGGAGCTTTCAATCATTCACGAAAGTAGAACTCCAAAGTAGCCACTGCCCAGCTTCAACAGTTAAGATTTGGGCAGTCTTGTTTCATTTATTCCTTCCCCACCCCCACCCCCCTTTTTTCCCCTAGACTGTTTAAAATTATGGACCTCTTGTCATTCTGTCTCGTATATACCTCAGAACTTACTTTAAATAAAACAACCACTGTAATGTTATCACACCTGACAAAACTAACAGTAATTGAGAAAACGAATTCACCGAAGTCCCAAAGGGGTCCATGGTACAGGACAGATGACAAACCACTGCAAATCTTGCCACTTAATATTGTGCACTTTTGGGCATTGGCTTCTCAAGTCCTTGCAAGCTGATTTCCCTACTCCCCTTATTCCCACCTTCCTCCCCAGCACCACCACCCCCGACCCCAGTTCCTTAGGTGTGGTAAGCATCTATCTACAGGTTCAGATTTCTTGGAATTAAAGCAGATTCTAGCCTAACCAAAAAAGATGACTGATTTTTTTATCAATATAGATTTTTAGTGTATCTTATTCTTCACTGCACAGCATTTTATCTTCTTTTTTTTTAACTAATTAATTTATTTTGGCTGCGCCAGGCCTTAGTTGCAGCACGCAGGATCTTCTTTGAGGCATGAGGGATCTTTAGTTGCGGCGTGCAGACTTCTTAGTTGCGGCATGCGGGCTTCTTAGTAGTGGCATGTGGGCTTCTTAGTAGTGGCATGCATGTGGTATCTAGTTCCCTGACCAGGGATTGAACCCGGGCCCCCTGCACTGGGAGTGTGGAGTCTTACCTGCTGGACTGCCAGGGAAGTCCATATCTTCATATTTTGAGTGCTCACTCTTCTTTCACTTACTATTTGGCCCAAAAAAAAAAAAATTTTTTTTTAACATATGGAAGTGTCAGGTAGTCAGAGGAGGCTGCTCTGTAATCAGTGGATGGATGAGATGAAAAACTTTCTTGTAACAGTTGAGAGATTGTCTTCCAGTTCAGCCTAGAGATATAATTTTTAGGTCAGTTTATCATGTCTTCTGCTAACTGATTACTCAAAGAGTTTTTTCCAAAACTGGAAGAAACACTATTAAATGCAGGGCTTCGTAAACATTTTTTTCCCCCACTTACTAATAAGTTTTCATCTTTTTCAAAACTTTTTCTTAATGTGCTTTAGTAGGAGGGATGGTTTTTATCATAAGGCAGAGGATTCTAGAGGGGCATGGAACATGTTTTTATTTTTTGTTTTGAAGTACTTATGGAGTCATGGAAGTTGCAAAGATAGGACACAAAGGGCCTGTATACTCTCCATCCATTTTCCCCCAGTGGTTACATCTCATTTTATCACACGTATGGATTTGTGTAACCATTACTGCAGTGAAGATACAGAACTATGCCATCACTACAAATTACCCCCTGCCCCCAGTACCTCTTTATCTCCCATCCACCATCCCTAACCTATGGCAGCCACTAATTTGTTCTCAATTTTTATAATTTTAGTTTGCAAAGATTATATAACTGGACTCATAGAGTATATCATATTTTGAGATTGGCCTTTTTTCACTCAGCGTAATGTCCCTGAAATCCATCCAAGTAGTCATGTGTGTCAGTAGTTCATTCTGAATGTTTTTAAAGTTGAAATAAGTGCCTTATTAACTCACTATACCAAAACAGTCCACCCTAAACTACCCAACCTCAAGTTTAAAGAGGGCTATGAATTTTTAAAAAGGCCTGTAAGTTTTGTGGGTATTTTACAATGTTAAGTATAATATAGATAATTATAATAAATATATAAATCATATTCGCATTGTAAAATTATCATTAAAATGTAACTAGTCTCTTTAAAGTAGATTCTGTGTTTGACTTAAATATACAAAGCTTACAGACATTAAGTTTACAAAGCTTAAATAGTGTAAGACTAGGGTTCATTGGTTACCCAGTTTTGTAAATGATTTTTCATTTAAACAGTCAGAATTTGGGTGAGCCGTTCTTTTTGCTTTCCTGAAATAATTTCACATTTATAGAAAATTACAAGAGTAGTACAGAGAACCTTTATATATCCCATTTATTTAACTTTTAGCATTTTTGACATTATCATTATACATTCTTTCCATCTATTTATACATGCATGTATATATAAATTTTAATTTTTTGGAACTATTTGGGCTTAGGTTGCATATGTCATGACCCTTTATCCTTAAATATGTCAGTATATAATTCTACAGAACAAGGATGTTCCCTTAACACAACTCCATCACAGTTGACAAATTCAGGAAATTTAACGTTGATGGAATATTTTTATCTAATATAGCTCATATACCAGTTTTATCAATTATTTTCTCTTTCTCGCTCTTCTTTTTTTTTTCCTCCAGAACAGAACAGAATCCAGTTCAGGGATGGATGTTAGTTGTCTTTTCTCTTTAATTTTCTCTGATCTGGAACAGTTCTTCAGGCTTTGTCATTTATGACATTAGTAGTTTTGGAGAATACAGGCTGGTTATTTTCTAGAATGTTCCTCATGGTTCCCCATGATTAGTTTCATGTTACATCCCTGATTGGAATACCGCAGGAGTGATGTTCTGTCCTTCTCAGGGAATTAAATCTAAAATGTGTCCATCAGGGCTTCCCTGGTGGTGCAGTGGTTGAGAGTCTGCCTGCCGATGCAGGGGACACGGGTTCGTGCCCCGGTCCGGGAAGATCCCACATGCCGCGGAGCGGCTGGGCCAGTGAGCCATGGCCGCTGAGCCTGCGCGTCCGGAGCGTGTGCTCCGCAACGGGAGAGGCCACAACAGTGAGAGGCCCACGTACCGCAAAAAAAAAAACAAAATTAAAAATAAAATGTGTCCATCAGCATTTCATTAGTGGTATTAATTTTGATCACTCAGTGAAGATATTGGTTCGATTTCTCCATTATGTGGTTACTGTCTTTACCATTACAAGTCATAAGCAGTCTTGGGTAGACACTTTGAGACCATGCAAATATCCTGCTCCATCAAACTGGGACCCCAAGATTTACTGATTCTTGTTCTTGAATCAGAGCAAGAGCAAGAATCAGTAAATGTTATTTTGAGGGTTCGAAGTAAATGAGAGTCAATCTTTCTAAATTACCTTGGCTTGAAAATTCACCTTGAATTTGGAAACACTTATTTACTTACATTTTTTAGGACTTTGATCTGTATGCATTGCATATAATAATTGCTAGTGTCTTTTAACTTAAAAATGTTTCTTAAACTTTTGGGTTTATTTTTAATCCTTTGCTGCCCCCTGCAGGTCTATGAATATAAATCTTTGGAGCAAGGTAAGTATTCGTAATATTGCAAATCATAACATGGTATATAAAAAGCAAAAGTTATAATAGCTTCATATATTTGTCATGTATCATTATAAATTAAGTGAATTTAGAATCTTCAAGTTGGTCATTTTAGTTTTAAAACTGCTTTCCTGGAGCATGAAATTTATTATTGAAGTGATCCTTTACTTTGTCCTAAATTCTTCATAAGGTTTTCAACTTTTCCAAAAAACAACTGTTAACGTTATTGCAGTAACCATACAGATTTAATAATTATTTTTAAAAATATATGCATGTGTGTATATGTTTGTGTATCTACATGTATATCTATATATGAATGATATACAAATAAATTTTAAACTGTTATCTTTTTAAGAAGTTAACTGCTTTTATGCAGGAAGTACAATGATCCTTATGCTGAATTACAAGAATATTTGTAGCTTAATAAAATCAGAATGCACATTATTGATTGGAATTCCCAATTTAAATAATTTTTAAAATCTTATTTTCATTCAGTTCTGTTTTTAGTATTAAACTGCCATTCAAACTATATAGTCAGTTATAATATATGGTTGAGATATTTATATTTAGAACTAATTTTTTGACTAGAAAGATTTTTCATTGGTTTATTAAATGTGTCTTTGTTCAAAATGTGGTGTTAAATTTGGCTGTCATGTCTGATGTATGGCTACAGCTTCTGGTAGAATTTATTGTCTACTTTCTACGCATGTCTGTGTTGGTTAAAAAACAGTTTGTAGGTAAGGATTGTTTTGTTTTGCTTTGCTTTTGAACAGTTTCTACCTTAACCTTTGAATTGCTATTAACAGTAGCATGATTTTATGGTGGAGTGAAGTGGGGTATGGTCAGTTTTGCCTTATTTTCCATATTAGAAAATAAATAGTTGAAGAAGCTGCTGTAGTTTGAGTTGTTAATACTTATGGTATGTGCTGGGCACTATTTAAAGAACAAATAAGTTCAATCGTAGTATACACATGAGGTAATTCAGAATTCCTAACTCATATCACTTCAGAAAACTATGTTCCTTTCTTATTATCTTCTGCCCGTGGATATATAGTCAAGTACTGTGATCAAAAGTTAGATGTCAGTACTGTATGTAGGTTTTGTAATCGTTTTCATCATAAAATATATATTTGAATTTTTTAAATTGAAATTTTGTGGGCAGAATTAATGTTGATGAGTAAGTCTTTAGTTTTTGTGTATTCGGTTGATAAGAATCAATGAGAACAAACATGTTAGAACTTTCAACCCCCTTTTGTTTTAATGCCATTAAAATGACTGGGAAAATGTTGAAAAACTTAAAAAAAAAGTTATTTAGTGGTTCAGGGAATTTTACTTTCTTATTTCTGTAAAACTACACTTAAAAGGAGGAAACTGGACCAATTTCAATAAGACCAAAAACAATACAATGACAAATAACATTGGTTGATAATTTCTATAAGATATTTCCTGTTATAACAGTTTATTTAAAACAGTATATAAAAGATCAGTTTAGAGGCTTTCTTAGTGACATTTCATGAAACATTGCAGTTTTCCTTCAACATGGATTTGTTTTGTTTTTGTTTTTAAAAGACAAGCCTATTATTTAAAAACGAAACAATCTCCTTGGCAGGTGGGGATGGTGTTGAATTACTATGATACAGAATAACACCTTACTGGGGAGAGGCTTTATTATTTCAAGAATTCAATTTCAGATTGTATTTGTTCTTGTTTGCTTCTCTTGCTGCAATGCACGCATTTCCTGTCTTACCAGATAACAAAACTGTTGTACAAGGATGGACGTTATTGCCAGGAGCCTCCAGGACCAACGGGTAGCGTTTCAATTTCGATGATTGTAACTTATCCACAAATCCATTCTTCTGTGTAATGATGGACTAGAAGGATTACAGCAGTAAACATTTTCTTTTTGAAAGTGAAATTTGAAAACATTTGGTTATAAATCTTTATATTGATAACCACAACATTTTGAGATCTGTGAGGTGTTTGGTTTTATCATAATTGTTTTTTCAAAGGGAGGGTTGGGAGGGCTTTTTTTTTTAGATATTGAGGAAATGCTTCTTATAGAATCAATCAAAATAGACTTAAAAATTAGTAATCCTTAGTGTTTATGTGATTTTAATGTTTTGCCAGTATAATCAAACATATAAAATAGTAAAGCGGTCTTGTAGATTTTTCCACTTAAATATAATTTATTACCTAAAATATATTATTTGACATTTAATGATTTTTGTTTTCACATAATAAAGCCTAGAATATATGGGTTTCTGTAAGAAGGTACCCTTCTTGAAAGTTCGTATTTTTCTATCCTAGGTATTAACACATGGCCCTATACATTTTATGCTTGAATGCATAGGAAAATTACTGTTGTTACAAAGCATCTTTGTTAATCTCGGTTTTTCATTGGCTAATAGGCAGCTCTCCACAGGATTACTGTATCTGCTTATTAAAATTATTTAACTTTCTATACTCAACATTTAACAGTCCTCTCTAATTTTATGTTTCCCTACTAAGTATTGCCCACCAAAAAATTAGTATAGAAATGTGTACAAGGCATTTATTTATTCTCACTATTTGTGATTTGGACAGGAAAGGGGTAAGGCCTTGGGCAGGACAACTTCTGTCACAGAGTGGTGGAAAAAAATAGATTGAAGTAAGATTCAGTACTGAAAAGCTGTCACTCGGTCTGAAAATAATTAATATTCCTTTCACTCACCAGTTAGATATGTGCTCCCAAACCACATAATCTCTATGCCTCAGTGATCATTGTTGCCATTTCAGTGCCTCTCATCAGGGTGACATCTCACACCAAAATGATTTCTTATAAATTAATCTTGATAACATGACAGTCTCAGTAATTTTAGTGGAATGCTTTCTCTTGTTTTTTTTCCACAGAAGCTGTTGGCTATTTTCTTTATAACTTGATTGACAGCATGAGTGACTCAGAGGTACAGGCCAAGGAGGAGCATTTGAGACAATACTTCCATCAGCTGATGGAGATGGTACCATTTCATTTTTTGCTATATAATGCCTGTCCTGCCTGACATGTATCTATTAGATTTGAAATTGCTGCTTTTAAGTACAACCAGACCACTTCTCAATGACATAGACGAGTTGGAGACTTAAATTATGTCTGAGATAATTTCTGTTAGACAAATCTCAGTTTGGTTGTCTAAAACTCAGTTGTTTTTTCTCCTCCCTTCCCTTTGCACAGAATGTAAAAATTCCTGAAAATATCTACAGAGGCATTCGTAATCTGCTGGATAGCTACCATGTTCCTGAATTGATTAAGGTGTGTGTGAAACAGTAATCAACTTTTTAAAATGCTTAATTTATATATAAAAGCATGTTAAAATTTTATTTAAATATGTTGCTTTTGGCCAAAAGTTTATTTAAATGACAACCTTTAAAACAAGGCTTTTCATTGATTGTTGGTAAATGCTGTTTATATATTGAAGAACGTGTTTAAAGTATTTATTACAGTGGTTATAAAGCATGAACAGAATTTCTACAAAATTTTGGAAGATGGAAAAATAACAGTGAAATGAAATGAAATTTCCAAAATTTGCTTTTGACATTTGCTAATATATTTTACACATGTTTTCTGATTCTAATTTAAATCCCAATTTTAGGATGTTAATATGTTGGTTGAAAGAGAGAAGACAGACTCTCGAAAAGTAAGTAGGCTTTTTGAGTAGATTCTACATGCTATAGTAACCACATTTAATGAGAGTTCTAGACTGTGTCCTTATAAAACCAGTGGTTCGTAACATTTTTGTCATCAGTGTACCTCTAAGAAGTTGGTAAAAGCTATTTCAGAAAAATCAGCATATCTCAAAAAAATCGGCATGAAATTTGCATATAATCTCAGGAGCTTTATAAACCCCTGGAGTCCATCCCCAGATCCCCAGATTAATATCCATGATAGCATTTATGACATTTAGGAAAGGTCAGTTTAAAGGGAAGAGTGACAAAGGGTGCATTTTCTTTGTAGGAAATTTCTTTCCTTCTTTTTTCTTTCCATTTCTGTAGACTACGCAGCCTACATCATCTGATTTGGAGTCTAAACTTGAAAAACTAAAAGCTGAAAATCAACCTATAGGAGATGTCCTGAAGCAACTCATATTAATGCTGTGTTCAGAAGAGGTAACTTATAACTATTTCAAATACGCTATTAAGGTAAAAAATTCTTTATAGATAAAAGTAAGCAAAGCCAAATATAATATTTATGATTTTTACAATTAATTATTATACATCATGTCGGTGAAGAATGCAATTAAATGAAAGGTTAGCTAATTTCAGCTACACCTTGAATGGCATGTTTTCCGGTTACTGTAGTTTGTTTACAATAACCTGCAAAGTGAATGATAGTAACAGCCATGATAGGTTTATCATACATGCCAAATGTCCTTTCAAGCCATGGCTCCGGTCTCTTATATCTAGATTGTCAAGCAACTGATACATGCAGTCGTCATTTGCAAGTCAAATATTACTGGGTTGTTAATGCAGGGATTGAAATTCCATTTTCCTGCTGGAAAAAAGTCTTTCTGAGATAAAGGGTCTCTTGCCTTTTTTCAGCAGGCATCCAGCTGTACTTTGTGTTCATTTTAGTGTGCGTCTGCAATTTGTGGTATATCACTAGACTTTTTCGGTTTTTAGTTCAGTATCATTTGGTCTTATGCCTGTGTTTCTAGGGGAACAGAAATAACAGCTGACTTTAAGGTTATAACATGGTACTATTAAATTCTAAAATATTTCCTTACATTACTTGGATATTGACTAGACTGTGAGGAACGTTGCAGTGATAGACATTTCTGTGCCTGGAAATTGGACGGTGAGTAAGGGCTCACTTGGTACATATTTAATCTGGAAGTCTTTTTTTTATAATACAGTACCCAAACCTTAAAACATCAAATTTGGCATAGTGGCCTGTTTTGCAGTGTAGATAACAAATCTTTTAAACCCCACATATATATATCTTTTCCTGCTTTTTAAAAGGCAAATAAAAATACCAGGGAGCAAGGTGAAGTTAATACCATGAATCCATTTCTTTTCAGGGAGCAAGGTGAAGTTAATAACATGAATCCATTTATTTTAAAAGTACTATTAACTTTTTTTACACTCTGAACATTGAAACTAGAAATTTTATTTTATTTTTATATTAATTTCTTATTTCTTTTTCACTTCCATCCTTTATTTTAGAACATGCATAAAGCTCTTGAACTGAAAGCAAAATATGAATCAGATATGGTTATCGGTGGCTATGCCTCTTTAATAAATTTGTGCTGTCGACATGATAATGCAGAAGAGGCATTGAACCTGAAACGAGAATTGTGAGTACCCTGGCACTGAAACAAATCATCAGCATGTATGCTGATATACAGTCCTTGATGGATCATGTAGATTGACTACTACTCTCATACAATGTGAATTTAAAAAAAGAATTCTCTTTTGTGTTTTTGAAATTTCATACTATAAGACTCTTTGATTAATTATGGCTTGTTTTCAGCAAGGAGTCTTTGTTTAAGTATGATAAGACGTTCTATTCCTTAAAGCCAAAGTTTTTTTCCTCTTGATTATACAACTGCATATGACAACAGTGGTGATGGTAACTATTTCATAAAGCTTGTTAAATATTCCACTTTCTGTACTGTAGGGTAAACAAAATTCTGTCCATTTCTAAGGTATCTTTGGTTTCCCATCCTGATACATTTGCCAAATAAAAATATGTCTTTCAGGGGTATTTCAGTATTCATGACAAAGTTAGAATCACCTTAAGTGCCATGAAGCAAAAGAGTTCCTTATTAGTGTCATTTGCAGATGGAAAGATGCAATATATATGTAGTGTTAGATTTTTACTTCGTCACTTTGAATATAATTACATGTGGATTTGTATATGGCTTCAAAAATAAACCTTAACTAAATTGTAGAGGCCAATGTTAATAACAGTTCAGATTCTGATGAGTTTTTGAAAAGTGATCAAGTAGATATTGCAGTCCTTTTAACAGTTAAACAACTTCTAACATAATATAAATATGGTTTTAATTTTTAGTGACCGTTTAGATTCTTCTGCTGTCCTTGATACCAGCAAGTATGTAAGACTTGTAAAAGTATTGGGAAAACATGGCAAGCTCCAAGGTAAGCGTCAGCACATAAAGGAAACATGTGATGCAAGTATCTTGCCACTGGAATAACATGTGAATTGATATTAATGGTATATCATGTCTTGCAAAGTGCTTGAACACTTTGCAAAATTTGCATGTGAATCCAGCCAGAGCTGCATGGACAGTGTAGGCCATTAGTTTTAATGGATTGGCAAGCTTGTCATTTACATTTGCACAGCTCAGTGCTTTTTGCATTTCTGCAGCTAGTTTTTATTCGCATTGCTGTTTGGATTGAGTTTGAAGATCATGACTTATGGCACAATTTGCCTATATGCCTGCACTAATGGCTTTGTTTTCGCTTAAGAACATTAGAAGGCTGAACATAAAACCTATAAATATAACCTTTATTCAAGAATATGAATTTTGCAGGAGTCTTTGTCTTCACTTTTAATAACATTAACAAAATGTGTACTTTAATAAGGTTTTACATAGAAGTTTGCGGGGAGAGCCTAGCCGATTATATTGTTGATGTATATACTCTAATTTTCTTGTAGTTGAGATAATGCTAAACGTAATGTAATTACACTTGATAATTTTTTATTACTGTTTGCTTGTTTCTTTCTCATTGGGCTTTATTTTGAAACTCTTTTTTTAACCTCCCTCTCTTTTATTCCTAGAGAAGATTTTTAAAAAAATCTCTGTAGTCAAAAATGTGGAGAAAATATTTGATTTGAACATTGAATTTTTTCCTAGGAAGCCTTTCTAATACAAAATTCTTTATGAAGATTAGACTGCTTTTTAAAAATCATTTTCTGTAAAGCGGTCAAAACATTTTTTCTGTGCAATAATTAAGAACAACATTATAAAAATGAACTTATTCCATATCCTAAAATGTTTGTTTCTGCCTTCCTAATGAAGCTTAATGAATCTAATGTATTAACATGCAGTCTTTTGGAAAGCTTTCATTGGCTCTGCTTGGCTAATTAGTATCGACATAGCAAACAGGCCCTATCGGTATCAGACCATTAGTCTGGCTGTATATACAGTGTAAACACATCTTTATTATCTGGCCTCCTGACAAGCCATCTGCTGAAGAAACAATGGTGTGATTTAGCAGATGTTAGCTCTGAACGATAAAAGCATCCATTTAGGAGGATCTTACAGCTATAGGGCAGACAGTACAGGGTTATGTGGTGCAGAGTGGGCACACAGTCCCTATCTATAATTTGTAGTCAAAGTTGCAGGGAAATGATAAAACCATGCTATTGTGGATTTATAATTGTAGTCTCGTTTAGAAATGCAAGTAGTAATTAACTTGAAATCGGCATTATACACTAGAATTTACATTCCTGCTGGGCTTGAAATGCTGTTTTAATAGCAGTTTGTTTTCCCTACATGAAATTACCTAAGGGTCTTTTGTGCTACTTCATTGTAGATGCTATTAACATTCTAAAGGAGATGAAAGAGAAGGATGTTCTTATCAAAGATGCAACAGTCTTGTCCTTTTTCCACATCCTAAATGGCGCAGCTTTAAGAGGTGAAACTGAAACAGTAAAACAGTTGCATGAAGCCATCGTGACTCTAGGGTTAGCGAAACCATCTACTACCTTAAGTTCCCCATTGGTCACCCTATATCTGGAAAAGTAAGTTAATTGAATTTTCAATTTTAAATGTTGGCATTGAAAGAATGAATCTAATCATTTGGGGATTATACTTTGTAAATTCTCTGTAGTGCTGTGGAAGCCTTGGAGGTTATTCACCACAGAATAAGAGGACTTCTGTGGAGTAGGTGACCTATAAAATCACCAGCCGCCCTGTGGTCCTGTGGATTACTTCTCAATGGAATGATCTATGGTGATTTTTTTTTGTATGGGGAATGTGATGATATTACATGAAGCCAAATCTAGTTTTTCCCAGTTTTGAGCCTTATAAGTGTTAATTATTAATAAATATAAGAAAGAAGGATTCTCTGGGGCTTTTGATTATGCTTCATGACTGTTATTCAGGTAATGATGTGGCAGCGTCTCTTCATTGCTCCTTTCCTCCATGTAGTATTTTAATTGCATGTACCAATACAGTAGTTATTCTGGCTTCGATAAATACTGTAGAAGATGTCTCTGTGTCTTGTGGGAAGAAGATGAATTTTGTTACTAGGGTGAGATTTACTGAATTTGAAAATTTTTACATTTGGAATGTTTATGTTGGTGCCCAATTTAAGGTATTTTTTCCAGTGCAAATCATAAAGTCAACCTACTCTCTTGTAATGAGTGAAACATTTTAGTAAGATGATAAAGCATCCTTTATCCTTTTCCTTTTGTGTTTGTTTTTCTTTTCCATTTTAAAAAATTTCTCAGATCTTACCTCTTTGTCATCTCTTCCATGGCTTAATGCAATTTTTAATCTGCTTATTTTGTGATTGTGATTTTCTGATTTTAGTTTGGATGTTGCCGTATCAGTGTCAGGAGAAAAGTAAAAGATAAATCTTAACGGTTCTCATATTCTTCCCACATTTCTGGTAGTTTTTCTTTATTTATTAGGGGGTATAATTAATTGAATATAATGAATGATTTAGTATTGAATTTAAAATGTGGAATAAAAACATCTCTTTTAACTAACTCTTTTTAGGAAATATGTGTACACACACATATATATATGCACACACATACATGCACATAAATGTTTTATGAAATAATTTCTTTGCCATCAATCAAAAAATAGTTTATCAGCTTAATATGATTTGGCTAAATCTTAACCTCCACAATCTCAGCATTACATCTTTTTAAAGAAATAGTGATTCAAACAATTATTGTGTTATTGAGTTCTCATGTTCACAGCCTACTTTATATAGAAATCCTATAATTAATATGCTTCCTCCTAGAATTTTTTTGATTGTTTAAAGACCCGTCTCTGCAAATTGCATGTGGAGCTCTGCATAGGGATTTGAAAGAAATGGGCCCAGTGCCCAGAAGAATTAGGCCCTCCTCCACCACTGGGCAAAAATAAAATAATTAACAATGAAAATGAGGCCATGGTAGAAAAAGTATCTTACAAATAGAAATACTTTGAAGACAGAGGAGATACAAAAGTTTTCCAGAAGAAGTCTGCAGATGGGGCTCATGAACCAAGGAGAACTTCCCCCAAGGGAAAATGGAAATAGCATGGGATTCAGATGTTAATGTGGAGCATACTCTGTGCTTCAGATTCTACTGTACAGTCAGAGATTTGTGTGTCTCAGTAAAATCTGACTGTCCCTGTTAATTGGGCTAGAGAAATCTAAATTAGTTTCTTTTATGATTTTTTTTTTTTTTTACTACTTTCAGATACAAAGAGAAATTACCTTCTATTTTTATTTGCCTGAATTTGTTTTTGTTTTTTGCTATCTTTGCTTTGCAGAGGCAGTTTCCATGACAAGATCTTCAGTTTCATCTGTCATGATAAAAAGGTTTTGTTGACTCTTTTAGAGTCAGGAGAATAATTAAAAGGAGATAAAGGAAATTTCATGTTTAGCAGAAAACAGTAGTAGCACTCCTGGTAGGGGCTAAGTTGGAGGAAAACGTTGACTTTGCAACTTATTTTCAATTGTGTTTTCCCAACTGATGGAAGATAGCTAATTAATTCAGAATCATGACAAGTGCAGTACTAGGATTAACTATGCTAGCCTGCCCAAAAGTCTACATGTATTTGATTTGATTAAATATGTTTAATCTTCAATAATATCAGGTAATTGGCCTCAGCAGGTATGAACTCATCTGGAGAATGAGGCTTTTATTCAAACTTGAGGTAGAATTATGAGAAACATTTCAGAACACTTTACAAAATCTTCATCCTTTCAAAGGCAAGCATCTTTTTGGAAAGTCATTGCAAAGACTCTGAAGAAGGCTATCACTTACAAATTGTAATTCTAGAACAAATTTGCGAGGTTGAGTTCCTTAGAAAGATGATCTTTAAGATTCAATAGATATTAATTTTGGACTGACTTTTCCAGCATTGGATAAAACACAGGAGAAATTTAATATTGTATCAGTTTGTTACTTGGATATTGTTTTAAAAGTTTTACAGTTATGAAAAATAATACATTTTGTTTTTATTCATTTGCCAAAGGAAATCCAAAATAACAGGTTTGCAAAATTTTGAAGAACTTGTTAAACTAATCTGATTTGTATTATCAAAATAATACTTGCACTGAAAAGAAGTTTGCTGATTTGAACAAAATTTTCATGTGTTTCATTTACACTGGGACTGTTCTGTAAGACACATGTCTACATGTAGTCCACATGAATGTTAAACATTTTCCTTTGTAACTACTTAAAAAAATTTTTTTAATTGAAATCATGCCTGATCCAGAAAGATGACCTGGATCCTCCATATTAAGGAAGAAAGAAATGCTTTAAAATAGGTTAAAAGAGCTTTTGATTAGTCTTTATGCTATGATAAAGGAAATAAAATTAATGAAATTTGGGCCATTAGTTTTTAAAGCATAAAAATTTGTATGATGCAGTTTCAGATTTACTTGTATAGCTGATCCATTTTGGTTTCATTTCATATGAAAAATATCTGAAGCTGTTTAACTGGATTATTTAGTGCAAATGATCAAAGAATCTTTAATTTCTGCTTTCCATTTAGGATTTTTCTGTGCTGATTTGTGCTATAATCTGTATATACCCACATGCATTTCATTTAAGTGAATCATGGACTTTGTCCATATAATCCTCCCAGAACTCTTGCTAAATTAATCTTGAGTTCTTCATAAAGGTCACAATTTCTGTAAGATGAACCTATACCAATACGTTTTAAAACTTACTGTAACACTTCAATATGTTGCAGAAGTGGGAAATACACTTTTTATAATGCTGGTTATTCTGTCATATATACTCCCCTTTAATTTTGGCATCTTCATTTGTACTGGATACTTTTATTATTTGTGGGAATGCTCGCCTTCTAGAGTAAAACTCTTTATGTGCTGAAAGGAAATTAAGGAGGTTTGGCTCTTTTACTCCATTATTGCAATTAAGAATTTAGCATCATCAGTGCCAAAGGACAAAAGTGGTTCATTTGCCCTAGGGGGACAGGACAGTGATAAGATGATTTTTCGTCAAGGATCATTGGGTCGTAATTAAGTTACATTCATGGCTATTGCTTTTTGAAGGATGATTGGTAAATGACAGGCTTCATGTGCTTAGTACGGACAGTGTTCAGTAGGGTTTTTTCTCCCTCTGTCAGAAAATCCTGTTGAGCCTGATAATGTAAATGTGGCATTTTATTCTGAACAAAAGAGCAGGGAAATGAGCTATCTTGTCTAATCATTCAGTTGTTTAACACTGACTTCCAGTTTAGACTCAATTGGCTGGAAAGCACTTGACATGTGAAGTTAGTGCTGTTCCGAAAGCATGTTTGAGTAAATTTGAAAGTAAGTGACAGCTAAATTGTACCTAGGGAAATTACAAAGCCTTCAACACAGTTAATTTTTTTGGGAGGATTAGTTGTAATTGCAACACTAGTCTCCTTGAAGATTCCGCATTTATAGATGATGAACAGAAAAAGAAACATTTAGCTCTTTCAAGGGCTGGTTCTCTTCACAGAATAATTTTTGTGAAGTCGATGGTTTCTCCTGAATTGATTTCTTTCCACACTGAACATCTGCTTAAGATTTATAGAATAGTCAGTTTTTAGAGTGTTAAGGTGTTTTTTGTTTCCCCCTCCCTTGTTTTGAACTTTTTTCTCCCCTAAAGCCCCTCTTTTCTCCAGTGATTTCAGATTTTGAGAGCTTTTCAGTCAGTAAGCTCTTTAGGTAAATCGCCACTTCACTAACACTTTATGCATAATGTTGAAGCACTTTATTCCAATTAAAAAATTAATATTTGTCATTTAAAATTTTGATTAAATTGGAAGTTATTTGCTATAGGTAAGGAGACTAAGTTTAAAGCTACCAGTAGGTAGATAGCTGTCACTGGTTGTTCTTGTTCAAGATTGTATGAAACACATTTGTGATTTTTACAGTTATATATAAAGGAATTTGAGTTAGGAGGACTTTGTTTTCTGGTACCTTTAAGTAGATAGTTTTATGATCAGCCTCATATAAATGTTATGTCCAGGGTTTGTTTTTCTGTCAATGACATAAAGCATACTTTCATTTCATAATAAGGACTAACACAAGAGGTAACATCAGATTTACCATGTTCTTATTGGACTCAGTCTATTATATATATGTGTGTTCTTAAAATTTAGAATTATAGAATCTTCCTTTCCACTGTTCTGTTTTTATTTCATAGGCTCCCAGAATTTTGATAAAGGCTATGTTGAGTTAATTTACATCAATCAAAAATATTTTAAAATGATTGATTACTTTTTATTAGCATGTATAGTTTTATTTATGAAAATCACTTTATGTATATCATTGAAATACTTTGGGAGGGTGTCTAGTCGTTGAAAATATCACAGTGGATTTTTCTTAGAGATAATAGTATGTTATAGAGTTGATTTTCACTTAGTATTATTTGAGGTTTGTGAAAGCAGTGGCTAAATTTTTATCAGGATTGGACTTTTAAAAATTTGTGACCCGTTTGTATATAAAGCTTTAGGAATTATGCGTGTATACTGAAATAAGCATGGAGTAAGTTTTGAATCCAGAATTAATGTTTTCAACAAGATTTCTTCAAAAGATTATTATTTTAGAGTAGAGTTTTAACTCAGTTCTAGTGTTTTAAAGTGTACAAAGGAAATCACAGAATCATTTTAGGTCACAGAAACTAGAATTACACTGATTGATAAAGTCTTCCCCCACATTTTGGGTATAAGGCAGTTTCCACCTTTTCCCATTTGATATTTTACTGCACTTACTGATTTCATCCAGCCTAATGAAAGTGGTATTTTCATGTGATGATTTTTTCTGCTGGTGTGAAACATTTGAGATGATGAACCTAACAAGTTCAAGTTCATAGAACCTCGCGTTAGAGTATTAGAACTGGGAGGGAACCCAAAGGTCCTTGAGTTCAACTCTTGTGATAATCTGCTTTCATCACCACTTCTAGAAATGTGTCACACTGCTGTAGCCAAGCTGCATGTAGTACTTATCAATTGGGATTGAAATTCAAAAGTCCTATGCGTATACAACTATTTTCACAGTAATGTGAATTTTATATACTTTCTCATATTTTTCATTTCCCTCACCCAAAGTTTTCAAGCTTTAATAGGAAAGATTAATGATGACATCAAATCATACGAGGCGTGGACATTTTTATCTCTTTAAAGTGACGTGATCCAACCAAACACAAGTCAGAATGTAGATAATAAGGACTGAAAAGAAAGGACTAGACCTTAGTTCATTTCTATCATCAGTAAGCACACTTTGTACAAAATGTTTCACTATAGATTTCTAATTCATTTTGTTGGCAACCTGGGGTCAGTGACATTGTTACTTAAAATTACTAACAAATATATATGAATTATTTCCACTTTGCTATACTTGTCTTTTCTGTTGTTGTTCTGAGCATGTATAATCTTCAGAAGCATATATTTGGAGACCAAAGACTATTAACATGTCTCTTTGATTGACAGAACAATTATTCACTCATTTATTGATAGCTTTGACCTAATGTAGGGAAAATACAATTGAGACAATATTATCCTAGTTTGGAAATTGATCTGAAAAAGCAAATTATACTGCTTTTTAAAAATCAGTGTGTGTTAGTTTTTCTCTTAAATATTTTGGTAGTTTTCCATTAAATGGAATTGTAAAAAGGTAATAACTTGTATCTGAAGCAAGGGAAAATACTGATTATATAAAGCTTTATATCATATGTGGTAGCATTTCTCTTGTATGACAGTAATCTAGCCTGCAACATCTACTTGCAGTTTTGAAATTAACCTGTAATTTAGTCTTCACCCCAAATGACAAAAATTCAAATGACTCTGTGGGGTGCCGGAAGATGCACTGTAAACAGGGTTTAGTAAGGGGATAAGGTAGAGTTCTGTCAGGATAGGCTCATTTTCACTGTGTCAGTATTGTAGTAAAATTAATGCTTCTTCATGATATTTTACTTTTTAGTACAGTTTAAAACCTTAATCTAGATAAAATGGTAATTCAGTCTAGGGCAACATAACATTTGTATAATGAACCAAAATGTTAGGGCTTCAATGGAAAATTTTAAAAGGCTTTCTTTCTTTTGAAAACTGTTGCACATGTGAGAGAAATGTGTTTTCTCCACAAAGATTGTCACTGTTATCGCTACTTGTACTTTGGTCCATGTCTCTAACCATGCTTCTTTTTTAAATACATTTCATACTTTCTTTTCAAAAATCTTTAATTTCTTATTCCATATTACACCACCTTATTAGGTTAAACAAACAACATTGCTTTTAATAGAGCATAATGTATAATTAGATGTACTCAACTGAAACGGGGGAGAGTCCAGGGACCTGATGACAGTGCCTTTCTCTGTTTACCTGGTGGCCTTAGGCTAATCAGTCAATCTCTAGATGCCTTAATTTCCTCATCTATTTAAAAATAAAGGAAGGTGGCAAGTAGAATTGGATCACATAATCTCTACAGCTTTTTCAAGGTCTTAATAATTTCTCATACTGTCATTTTCCAAGGGAAATAGTAGGTTTTGAGGACACAAAAGAATGTGTTTCCACACTCTTATTTAATAAACTGACTTAATGAAAATATCTTTTTATTTTAATTAATTAACCACATAAGAGAAGCTTCGATTTTATAATTGGAAATAATTTTTAAAAGCTTACCCTCTTATGAAAAGCTTTTAAAGAGTTCTAGAATTCACCAACCCTAAGAATATCCTAGGTTTAGCAACAGTAAGTTTCTATATGTATGAATCCTAAAGTTACTTCTTCCTGGGATTTCCTTGTGCCACATGGTTAGGAATCCGCCTGCTAATGCAGGGGACATGGGTTTGAGCCCTGGTCCGGGAAGGTCCCACATACCGCGGAGCACCTAAGCCCGTGCGCCACAACTACTGAAGCCCGAGTGCCTAGAGCCTGTGCTCCGCAACAAGAGAAGCCACAGCAATGAGAAGCCCACGCACTGCAACGAAGAGTAGCCCCTGCTCACCACAACTAGAGAAAGCCCACGTGCAACGACAAAGACCCAACGCAGCCAAAAGTAAATTAAAAAAAAAAAAGTTAGTTCCTCCTTATCTGGAGAGGCAGCAGTATGAAACATATGATGAGAAAGGTGAAAGTGCTTGAAAAGTTCTTGATGACTGTTGATGGACATTTAATAAAGTTTCCCAAATCTGGAATTATTGAGGACCATAAACACAAAGTAGTTGGAAAAAATATTTGACAGTAGTCCTTGTTTTTAGAATAATGCATTCTTATAGCAATTTATATATAATCTGAGAGAATGCCTTCATCTTTTGGACTTTTTAATAAGTACCATTTAGCAAGCAAAATAATAAAAGTTGAAGCAGGGAAAACAGGGAACCACTAATGATGTCTGTACTCTGAACATTGATTTTTATATAAGGATTGTTTCTTGTATTTTTTTTTTCCAATTTGGCTTCGTGGTATTCTACCTTAAATAAAACTCACTCGTGTACCTTTTGACTGGTCATTGTATAGCTCTCAAATTAATTAGATATATTTTATTCATTGTTAATATTTTGATGTTTCCAAGGGATGACTTACCTACTGCTCTTGAAGTCACGATTGACTGCTATAAAAAGTATAAAATACTACCAAGGATTCATGATGTCCTATGTAAACTGATAGAGAAAGGCGAGACTGATCTAATTCAGAAAGGTTAGTCACCTTCTAATTCGTTAGTGTTGTTAGTTTTCTTTTTTCCCCTCTTGCTTATTTAATCTTAATGTGTTGCTGTGAAGAGAGAATTTAACAGGAAGGCAAGCACATCCAGAGAAACTTTGTTACACTTTTGAGTTGAAAAATATCAGGTATATTTTTAACATTATAAATGTACTTGATTTTAGTAACTTCATTTTGAAAAGTCACCCCTCTTGTTTTTTGTGTGTGTGTGTGTCTGGTACGCGGGCCTCTCACTGTTGTGGCCTCTCCCGTTGCGGAGCACGGGCTCCGGACACGCAGGCTCAGTGGCCATGGCTCACGGGCCCAGCTGCTCCGCGGCATGTGGGATCTTCCCGGACTGGGGCACGAACCCATGTCCCCTGCACCGGCAGGTGGACTCTCAACCACTGCGCCACCAGGGAAGCCCCTCTCTGTTATTTTTTGGTCCGCTTCTTGATGATCTGCCTTTGTGAGATTTTCAGCCTTATCCTCACCAGTTCTCTTTGAAGCTAGTCACAGGTACTTAATGTCATAAATGTATGCTGTTACATAAGGAATGTGACAGAAAATTGGTTGATTTAGCTATAACCTTTAAGTTATTCTAAATATTTGTTTTAAAGTTTTCTTGTATTTGTTCAGAACTCTTCAAGTGATAGTGATATAGTGTTAGTCTATATTTTGTCTTCTAATATATTTTCTTCTTTCCTCTCTAGCAATGGACTTTGTGAGCCAAGAACAAGGTGAAATGACTATGCTGTATGATCTCTTCTTTGCCTTCCTACAAACAGGAAATTACAAAGAGGCCAAGAAGATCATTGAGGTATGATTTTAACTCCAGTATTCTAATTGTACAGCTATTTAGACTCTTAATTAGAATATGTTTACAAATTTTAACCTTTAATTACACATGTTCTGATTCATGTTAATATAATTCAGTCTCAATAATGTGGGGTGAGAGGGAGAGACTCGGCCAGCTTCTTTATTGTATATAATTACAGTTCAGAAAAGGCAGCCTGGTTGTATATTGAATTTGTTTCTTCACTTTGTTAAATTCACTGTTATATATCAAAATGATATTTGCATATTAAATCTTGGATTGTGGAACAATTAAATTAAACTGGCATTCCTGTGTGTAAAGTTGCTAATCCTCTTTGCCAAGGAATTCTTTGTTCTTAAAAGCAGTGGAATTTAATTTGCTGCAGACCATGCTCAGATTTATTTGTAATGCTTGTCTATAAGTTAATCAGCCAAACAAGTGCTGTCTGCAGGTGTTTGGCATTTAATTTAAAATTTCTTCTTTTTTTTCACTATGGTAAGCAGCTTACGGGAAATGGTAGGTGACAAACCTGGGCTATTTAGGATTAGTATATTTTATCTAGGCTTGATTGAAATTTTGCTTACTGAAATTGATAAGTCAAAGGGCAACGATAAAGTCTGTCCAAATTGTGATTAATTTCACTATTAAACAATTCTGTATCTCCTAAAAAAATCATTTCAGAGAAGATGGACCCATCGCCTTAAGAAATATTACTTTTAGTATGAGTAAAATAAACTTGTGAATACATCAGTAATCATTTTTCTCTCAGATATACTTTACTGTTACTCCATGTCTTTTCCCAAAAGTGCCGATGGTGGACGAGACATAAAGGTGGTGTTTGGCCTCCTTGTTTTTATGTTGATGACTGCTTATAATGGATTTGAAAATAGAGGCACACATCCCAGAAAATTATTAGTTTCTCTTGACATTTTTCAAAGAAAAGTCTAGTATGAAAAAGGACTGTGAAATTAATTCAGAACTTTCTTATATTTCTATCTGTCTTTAACTCAATCTGTCCTCCTGTCGGAGGGAAGTGTGGAGTATGCTGTCTTGGACAGGTGCTTCTATAGCTTGAGTAGTTCATTTGTATTTTCTAGAAAATGTTATAAATTCTCTCATCGAAGGTGCACAGTGTATGTATCTGAAAATGAGAGAAGCTGTCTGCCTGTTGAGTTCTGTACTCTGTATGCATGTTATCAGTATTAGTAAGGCACTGATCAGAGCAGAAATAAAGCTCAGGTATTCAGATAATAGTGATTAGAGGTTCTACAGCAGGAAATCATGCGGCTCTCTTTGTGTAATAAGCAAGACATAATAGGAAGCACAAAAGGCATGAGTGGGTTCTCCTTCTGTCATCTACTTGCTAGTGTGATAATAAATAAGTTACTAAACCTTTCTAAGCTTCCTCATCTCTAAAAGGGAATATAGTATCTTTCTTTAAGATTCAATCACATAATGTATGTAAAGCAGCTTGCATGTTTCCTGGATTATGGTAGTAATCAATATTATTAATTCTCTTTGCCCCTTAAAGGTAGAGATTGTGTTTTCTTCATTCCACATAACTCACAGTATGATGCTTAGCATAAGGTGCATGTTTGTCACATGAATAGGCGAGAGGAGGCTGCATCTTAATTACTTTAAAGCTTTGCCAATGTACAACATCATTGAGTGTAATCATTTAGGAATGGCTGTCTACTGATGACACAGTTTTTATAGTGAATGTGTACAGAATTGCTTAAAGGATACAGAATAGCTTTACAGAATCCCTCTGCAGTACCCTAGGGTAGGACAGCAGGGTGTGCAATATATGGAAATATACTGAAGCACGTTTTTAGGGGGTTTTTTGTTTTTTTTAATGGTTAGTTGGAATTGAATTAAAGTGGGAACTTGATTTTTTTACTATTAAAATTCAAGACCTGGAGTTCTCTCTTGTGGTTTTCTGAGGATTATTGGAAATATTAAAAGTAATGAAAATTAATAAACTAGGACTGTATCACCATATGAAAGAATATTATAAATACTGAGGAACATTTTTATTATTCCCCCAAACACAATAGTGTCTTATCAATGGGTAGATTCACTAGAGTTGAATTTCCAAAGCAAAATATACAATAAAGCTTCTTTGTATTTGAAACACTGTGGGAGATAAGATAAACCAAGTCATACAAATGGTCTCATTAAGTAAAGAAAGAGACAAGATTCAGTGTATAATATGACCTGTGCTTTTAAAATGAGTTGGTATACATACATATATATAATACGTTTTAACATAGTTTTATATTTTAATTCTACCCATGGATTATTGCAGGAGGGTGGAATTATAGCTGGCATTTTGCTATATACTTTTTTGTATTTTCTGAGTTTTCAGTAATGAGCATATGTATTCTTATTGTATATATACTCAGAAAGAGTGTTATTTTCTAGTAAAAGAGAGAGAAAAGTAAATAAGACTTACATCCACCCTCAAGGAGCTAATGTGAGATTAATATGTGAAGATAATGTCTATATAAGACTGAGAAGTGTTGACTGCTGTAAGAAAAATACAAATAGTTCTGAGAGTTCAAGAGAGAAAGTTATTCCCAGTGTAGGAAATTAGGTAAGACTTTATTGAGAAAATGGGGTTTAGGGTGTGGCTTGATGGATGTGGTAAGTCCTGTTCACGTTTGGGAGTTTGATAGGGTTGGGCAATGTATTAAAGGTATTAGAGGTAGAACAAAGAAGTAGAAAAGGGAAGTCTCTAAGTAGTTCCTGTTTTTTCTCCAGCTTCATTGAGATACAAGTGATATTTAACATTGTATAAGTTTAAGGTGTACAACCTGTTGGTTTGATATACTTATATATTGCAAAATGATTACCACTGTAGTGTTAGTTAACACCTCCATTACCTCATGTAATTACCATTTCTTTTTTGTGGTGAGAACATTTAAGATTTACTCTTAGCATCTTTCAAGTATATGAGTGTGTGTGTGTGTGTGTGTGTGTGTGTGTGTGTACGTGCACGCTGTATTGTTAAGTATAACTGCCATGTTGTACGTTAGATCCCCAGTACCTGTTCGTCTTAGAAGTGGAAGTTTGTACCATTTGACCAACATCTCCCGTTTCTCCCCACCCCAAGACGCTGGCAACCACCATTCTATGCACTGTTTTTAGGAGTTCAGCTTTTTTAGATTTCACATGTAAGGGATATCATACAGTCTTTCCATGTCTCTGTCTGACTTATTTTCCTTAGCATAATGCTTTCATGGTATATCTTCATGGTTGCAAATGGCAGAATTTCTTTCTTTCTCATGGCTGAATAGTGTGTGTGGTGTGTGTGTGCGCGTGTGTGTATGACTTGCAAATATTTTCTCTCATTTCTTGGGTTGCCTTTTAATTTTGTTGATTGTTTCTCTTGCTGTACAGAAGCTTTTTAGTTTGATGTAGTCCCACTTACTTATTTTTGCTTTTTTCACTTATGCTTTTGTGTCTTATCCAAAAAAATGTTGCCAAGACCAGTATCAGGGAGCTTTTCCCCTGTGTTTTGTTCTGGGAGATTTATGATTTCAGGCTTTATGTTAAAGTCTTTAATCCATTGCAAGTTAATTTTTGTAAGTGGTGAAAGATAGGGGTTTAATTTTCTTCTACTGCATGTGATTATCTAGTTTTCCCAATACCATTTATTAAAGAGACTATCCTTTTCCTGTTGAGTATTCTTGGCTCCCTTGTCAAATATTAGTTGACTATATATGTGAAGGTTTATTTCTGATTCTGTTCCATTGGTCTTTGCTTCTGTTTTTATTCCAGTACCATTCTGTTTGATTATTATAGCTTTGTAGTGTAGTTTTAGGAAGTGTGATGCCTCCAGCTTTGTTCTTTTTCAGGGCTGCTTTGGCTATTTGTGATCTTTTGTGGTTCCATACAAATTTTAGGATTGTTTTTTCTATTTCTGTGAAAAATGCCATTCAGAATTTTGATAGGGATTTCACTGACTCTATAGATAGCTTTGGATAGTATAGACATTTTAACAATATTAATTCTTCTGATCCATGAACACGGGGTATTTTTTCATTTATTTATGTCTTCAGTTTCTTTCATCAAAGTCTTACAGTTTTCAGTGTACAGATCTTTCACAACCTTGGTTAAATTTATTCCTAGGTTGTTTTTTTTTTTAATCATTTTGCTCATCTTGTGAATGGTATTTTATTTTTTTCAGATATTCTGCTAGTGGATAGAAATGAAACTGATTTCTATATGTTGATTTTGTATCCTGCAACTTTACTGAATCCGTTGATTAGTTCTAATATTTTTTTGGTGGAGTCTTTAGGATTTTCTGCATATAATATCTTGTCATCTGCAAACAGAGTTTTATTTCTTTCTGATTTCTTAAATAGTTCTTTCATCCTGGGGTATAGGATTTATAGGAAGTATTTTGTAAGGGTAGATTGTTCCCAGAGACCCTTCAATATCAGAATAAGCAGGCTTGAGTTCATGCAGAAGACAGTGAACTCTCAGCAGTGTTAGAAAGAAATTTATACTAGCAGAAGAATGTGTGATAGATGAAAGGGGGTTGGGGACAGTGAGATTAATAGTATCTGAATTAGGATAGTGGTTGTAGGGGTTTTGTTGTTGTTTGCGGTACGCGGCCCTCTCACTGTTGTGGCCTCTCCTGTTGCGGAGCACAGGCTCCAGACGCGCAGGCTCAGCGGCCATGGCTCACGGGCCTAGCCGCTCTGCGGCATGTGGGATCTTCCCGGACCAGGGCACGAGCCTGCGTCCCCTGCATCGGCAGGCGGACTCTCAACCACTGCGCCACCAGGGAAGCGCTGTTGTAGGGATTTTTAAGATACTTTACTCAGTCATCTCAAATGATATCTAATAATTGAAGGATAGTGACCTTAGCAGAAGGTATGGTGAATTAACAGAGGCATAATATCATCTAAGCTCTGACTTGAGAGAAACTAAGCTCTAACTTAGGTCTGATACAGCGTCTCCCATCATGAACCCTTATAAGTTGGCATTGGCAGATTTCGTCACCTAAAACTTCCTGGATGAAGTCCTTTAACTAAGGTGGTTGATAATATTTGAGTGGCTTCCCAGTTTGACCAATTTCCCCTCCTTCCATCCCTCCCTCCTGCCCTTCAATAAATAATTATGGCTCACATCTTACAGTCTTGTTCTAAAGATAGACCTTAAAAAGATGAATCCATAAAATGCAATAATTGCTGTAACGGAAAGTGCTGTAGAAAGCATCTGTTTCAGACTAGATCTTTCTGAGGAAGTGATGTTTGGGATGAGAACTAAAGGATGAACTGGGAGCCAGCCACATAAAGAGTGGGAGCAAAAGCATTTCACTTAGAGGGCACTGTCTGTGCAAAGGCCTGAGAAATTTTGTTATGTTTTTATAGATGGTACCTCTTTTATGGTTCATAGTAGCAAAGATTTGGACTAAAACTCAGGCCTCCTGAGTTCTAGTCCCATGCTTTTTTGCTAGAAATTATGATAAAATAGAGTGGTATTTCTTTGTTTTAAAAAAAAAATGACTTCATTCTTTCGGCCAAGTGTCTTTTAAGGTACTTCATTCACCTCCCAGGAAGGAGGTGTTGCAGGTCATTTAAATAAATTAACAGTTTAGATCATTCATTTTGTGTATTAAGACTGGAGATTAAGTCCAGGGAGAGATGATAAAAACAAGTACAAAAAGTTAAATAATGACATGAAATGTTAAGTAACCATATTAAAGGTTTCTATAAAGCATTATATTATTTAATTTTATTCTTAATCCTTTGAGCAGTTCAGTAATCACTTACTGATTGCCTGCCATGTGCCAGGCACTAAGTTCTCAGGATACAAACACAAAGATGAGTAAGAGTCTGCTTTAAACTTATTTAGCATTTCTTTTTCTAACCTCATCCCTTGAGGTTCAAACCTAGGTTACAAGTTAACCAATATTGGTAACATTTTTATACTTCTCAAATGATTTTCATGTACATCTTCACGTGAGCCTCACATAACAACTAATTAGGGCAATGAAACTTC